>NW_023045005.1:0-124647 GCF_011762505.2 Arvicanthis niloticus | reverse complement strand
TGGTGGTTTAGTCCCTGGGAGCTCTAGGGATCTGGTTGGTGATATTGTTGTTGTTACTCCTATGGGATTGAAACTCCTTTAGCTCCTTCAGTCCTTTCCCTAACTCCTCATCAGGGACCCCATGTGCTTAGTCCAGTGGTTGACTACCAGACTTGCCTCTGTATTTGTCAGGCTCTGACGGAGCCTCTCAGGAGACAGCTATATCAGGATCCTTTCAGCAAGCATTTCTTGGCATCCACAATAGTGTCTGGTTTGGTGATTGCATATGGGATGGATCCCAGGTGGGGCAGTCTCTGGATGACCTTTGCTTCAGTCTCTGCTCCACACTTTGTTTTCATATTTCTCCCATGAGTATTTTTTTTATCCTAAGAAAGACTGAAGCATCCATACTTTGCTCTTCCTTCTTTGTGAGCTTGATGTAGTCTGTGAATTGTATCTTGGGTATTCCGAGCTTTGGGGCTAATATCCAGTTACCAGTGAGTGCATAGCATGTGTGTTCTTTTGTGATTGTGTTACCTCATTCAGCATGCTATTTTCTAGTTTCATCCATTTGCCTAAGAATTCACAAAGGCATTGTTTTAAGAGCTGAGTAGAAATCCATTATATAAATGTACCACATTTTCTGTATCCATTCATCTGGTTCAGGACATCTGGTTCTTTCCAGTTTCTGGCTATTATAAATAAGGTTGCTATGAACATAGTGGAGCATGTATCCTTGTTATATGTTGGAGCATCTTCTGGGTATATGCCCAGGAGTGGTATAGTGGAGTTCTCAGTTCATAGTATGTCCATTTTTCTGAGAAACCACCAGATTGATTTCCAGAATGATTGTTCCAGCTTGCATTACCACCAACAATAGAGGAGTGTTCCTCTTTCTCCACATCGTCACCAGTATCTGCTATCACCTAATTTTTTTTGCTCTTAGTCATTCTGATGTGTGTGAGGTGTAATCTCAGGGTTGTTTTGATTTGCATTTCCTGGATGACTAAGGATGTTGAGCATTTCTTAAGGTGCTTCTCAGCCATTCATATTCCTCAGTTCAGAATTTTTTTTAGCTCTGTTCCCTATTTTTCATATGGTTATTAGGTTCTCTGGGAGACTAACTTCTTGAGTTCTTTGTATATATTGAATACTTTTTCTCTATCAGATATAGGATTGGCAAAGATCTTTTCCCAATCTGTTGGTTGCTGTTTTGTCTTATTGACAGTGTCCTTTGCCTTACAGAAGCTTTGCAATTTTATGAGGTCCCATTTGTTGATTCTTGATGTTAGAGTATAAGCCATTGGTGTTCTGTTCAGGAAATTTCCCCCCTGTGCCCATGTGTCTGAGGCTTTTTTCCATTTTCTATTCTATTAGTTTTAGTGGATATGGTTTTATGTGCAGGTCCTTGATCCACTTGAACAAGAGGTTTGTACAAGGAGATAAGAATGAATTGATGTGCATTCTTCTATACACTGACCGCCAGTTGAACCAGCATCATTTTTGAAAATGTTATCTTTTCCCACTGGATGGTTTTAGCTCCATTGTCAAAGATCAAGTGGCCACAGGTGTGTGGGTTTATTTCAGACCCAGTCCTTCAAATAACTGTGATTACAAACTGATTTTAGATGATTAATCAATATGAGTTAAAAGCCAGAAGGCAACCTCATGTTTATGTTACATTCTGATTTAATTATAAAAGGGTGCTTTTGATATATTTCAATTAGAAATAGCTAAGAGTAGTCAAGGTTTAACAGTTTGAATATATATATATATATATATATATATTTCAAATATACCAGAAACCCACAGGATGTGACATTTAATGTTATTTAATTACTTGATAATGAGAAATATCTGCTCCTGACAGCACACCTTTCTGTTTAAGTTTGAGAAGCAATAGTTGTTGCTTCCTTTATACCCAGGTAACGTTTAAATCGTTTTCAAATTTCGACTGGGTTGAAGACTAGTTTTACTCTCATAATCAAACTCAAGTTGTTTAACATTGAGAGAGAGAGAGGTTATAGAGTGGAGGACATGGTTTTCAGATGGCATAACAAGCTAAAATCTAAACATAATCTAGGGATAGGATCATAATTCTTTCAGTTAGAAATGATGGTAAAATACTTTAATTGACAAATATGGCTGGGCAGTGGTGGTACATGCTTTAATCCCAGCACTTAGGAGGCAGAGGCAGGTGGATTTCTGAGTTCGAGCCCAGCTTGGTCTACAGAGTGAATTCCAGGACAGCCAGGGCTACACAGAGAAATCCTGTCTAGAAAGAAAAAAAAAAAACTAAAAAAGACAAATATGATGGACTAGATGTTATTTGTACATCACACTGTGTAATTTACATGATTTTTATAATTGTGTTCAATTTATGTCTGGGAGAAGAATCTTTAATTTTTTTATTTTTTATTATTGGAAAGAAAAGGTGAGGTGTAGGGGTGGTTTTTGATGTTAAGTTCCTGTTGCCCAATTGGTTTTTGATTTGTCAGTAAAGAAAGCCATGGGCCACTTGCTGAGTGGAAAGTATAAGTAAGACTTCTAGGTTCCTGGAGGCAGGCAGGGAGACAGAAGATGGAGAAGGAGCTTTGCCATGCTTTGGATGGTGAAGAACCCAGCTGGTATGTGAGGTTTTGGGAGAAGCCTGGACCTGTGGCCACTACTACAGGAGGGTGGTCAGAGATGTTGGCAGAGCTAGATGGAACTAGCCACTGAAGTTGAGGGCACGTGGGAGGAGCAGAGCTAAGAGTATTGGTAAGGGCAGGTTTTCCAGGTGAGAGAAGGTAGAACCCAGAAATTCTGTTCAAAGGCATGTTGAAAAGGAACAACTGTGTAAGTGTCTTTTATCTTCAAATTCAAGTGAAGCTGGGTGGGGTGGGGGCTGGTAGTGTGGCCACTTCCTGGAGCAAAGACAGGTAGTGAAAAACTATACACAACAGTATGCTTCATTGGATCTGTCCCTAGAGAAATCACTAATACATTCTTCCTCGGATGCCCAATGACTTCAGAGGACATTGTTACCTAGTTGAGGACAAGTCTTGGGATCAAGTAATACTCAACCTATCACTAGCATAGAGTAGGCATTTGTGGTACATGGTATTTGGATGAAATCAAGTTCACATCACTGAATTTTGTTATAAAACCCACTCACAAATTTCTCTTTTCACCATCAGTGTGTTGCTTGTATTCTTATGCCCAGGTCTCCTGGTTTCTAAGTGATCTCAAAGGATTGTGATATCCACAGTAGAGAAACATAAGAGCCTTTAATTCAAACCCAGGTTTGGACCACAAATTGCAGGAAGCAAAGTTGTGATCCTGCATCTAGGGGTTTAGGGAATTTATATAAGCAGGTCCAGGGCTTCAGGGTTACACAGCAGATAAGACAAGCTATAATTTTATCTGTTTGGGCAGTAGACAGTGTCAGTGGGCAGGGTTGCACGATTGGTGGAGTCTGTTCTTTTGGCTTTTATGGTGTTATCAGGGTTAAATGTTTTCTACAAACCAGTCACAGCTGCTTGGGAATGCTTCATTGACTTGACTTCTCTCTAAGGATGTGTGGTTTTTGCTTTCCTCAAGGCCATAAGCAGATGTGTTGGGGAGTTCTTGGCCATCTATCAGAGAGGGTGCCAGCTTCCAGTGTCATGGAGGCTGAAGGCTGCATTAGTTTATCTGTTCTCAGGCTTGGGGAGTTGCTATTGGAATGAGGATTTGTAGGCCCTTGACATTGGCTGTGTCTTTTGGGAGAGTCAAGTGACTGGAAGGAACAAGTGGGCCTTCTGTGTGCACGGGGTAAGGGGGAAGTGCTAAGGCAAGCACCAGCTGCTCAGCTTCTTCAATGTTAACATTGATTTCCCACAAGATAGTGGTAGCAAGAAGTCTTCATAAATGAAAGCTTCATACATTAAAAATATGCTAACATGTTACACTTAACTTCTAGAAAATTAGTGTTAAGTGAAAGAAAGTGGTGTGGTACTGTCCACCCAACAATTTAGTATCATATACTAGCTTTTCTGCTTCTGTAAGAATTAGTAATAGTCACCAAAATAGCTTATATAAATTCTTTCTTCTGGGTTCTATTACAACTCTTGAAATGCACATTTTCACAGTCATCATTTTAGTATGTAAGCTTGCTCAACATCTGGTTTCCATCTGCACCCCAGAGCTGACCCTGTGCCACAGTGCTCCATACCCAAATTCATCCCAGAAAGAACTGGTCTCCCAGGTGCTCACACAGGCTTGCAGGAGGGACAAGCCATAGTCAGAGACAGAAATACCAGCTAACACCAGAGATATCCAGATGGCCAGGGCAAGGGCAAGAACATAAGCAACAGAAACCAAGGCTACTTGGCATCATCAGAACCCAGTTCTCCCACCACAGTCCTGGATACCCCAACACACTGGAAGAGCAAGACTGATTTAAAATCACATCTCAGGATGATGATAGAGGACTTAAGAAGGACATAAATAACCCTCTTAAAGAAATACAGGAGAACATAGGTAAATAGTTAGAAGCTCTTTAAGAGGAAACACAAAAATTCCTTAAAGGATTACAGGAAAACAAACAAACAGGTGAAGCAATTGAACAAAACCACCCAGTATTTAAAAATGGAAATAGAAACAATAAAGAAATAACAAAGGGAGACAAACTTGGAGATAGAAAACCTAGGAAAGAGATCAGGAGTCATAGACACAAGCATCACCAGCAGAATAAAAGAGATAGAGAGAGAATCTCAATGTGCAGAAGATACCATAGAAAATATTGACACAACAGTCAAAGAAAATGCAAAATTCAAAAGCTCCTAATCCAAAACATCAAGGAAATCCAAGGGCTGGAGAGTTGGCTCAGAGGTTAAGAGCACTGACTGCTCTTCTAGAGGTCCTGAGTTCAATTCCCAGCAACCACATGGTGGCTCATAACCATCTGTAATGGGATCCAATGCCCTTTTCTGGTGTGTCTGAAGACAGCTACAGTGTATGTACTCATATACATAAAATAAATAACAAAAAAAAAAAGAAATCTAAGACACAATGAGAAGATCAAACTTAAAGTTAATAGGTATAGAACAGAGTGACAACTTAAAGGGCCAGTAAATATCTTAACAAAATTATAGAAGAAAACTTCCCTACCCTAAAGAAAGAGATCCACATAAACATATAAGAAGTCTTAAACAAGTCAAATAGATTAGACCAGAAAAGAAATCTTCCTGTAATATAATAGTCAGAAGACCAAATGCACCAAAGAAAGAAAGAATATTAAAAGCAGTAAGGGAAAAAAGTCAAGTAGCATATAAAGGCAGTCCTATCAGAATTACACCAGACTTTTCACCAGAGACTGTGGAAGCTAGAAGATCCTGTGAAGATGTTATACAGACCCTAAGAGAACACAAATGCCAACCCAGGCTACTATACACAGCAAATCTCTCAATTACCATAGATGGAGAAACCAGATATTCCATGACAAAACCAAATTTACACAATATCTTTCCACAAATCTAGACCTACAAAAATAATAGAGAGAAATTGCCAACATGAGGAGGGAAACTATACCCCAGAAAAAGCAAGAAAGTAATCTTCTCTCAACAAACCCAAATGATGATAGCCAAACAAACATAAAAATAACTTAAAAAATAACAGGAAGCAACAATCACTATTCCTTAATATCTCTAAACAGAAATTAACTCAATTTCCCAATAAAAAGACATAGACTAGCAGACTGGATAAACAGTACCCAGCATTTTGCTGCATACAGGAAATGCACCTCAGTGTCAAAGACAGACACTACATCACAGTAAAGGGCCAGAAAACAATTTTCCAAGCAAATGGTCCCAAGAAAAAGATGGAGTAGCCATTCTAATATCAAATTAAATTGACTTTCAACCTAAAGTTATCAAAAAAGATAAGGAAGGACACTTCATACTCATCAAAGGAAAATGTCCAAAGAAGAACTCTCAATTCTGACCATCTATGCTCCAAATGCAAGGGCACCAACATTCATAAATCTAAAAAGCACACATTGCACACTAAAGCTCAAAGCACACATTGCACCACACACAATAATAGTGGAGATTTCAACACCCCACTGTCAGCAGTGGACAGATCATGTAAACACAAACTAACAGAGACACATTGAAACTAACACAAGTTATGGACCAAATGGATTTAACATATATCTATAAAACATTTCATCCTAAAACAAAAGAATAGACCTTCTTCTCAGCACCTCATGGTACCTTCTCCAAAACTGACCATATAATCAGTCACAAACAGGCCCGACAGATAAAGAAGATTGAAATAATGTCATCAAAATGATTTCTTTTTTTATTGGATATTTTATTTACATTTCAGATGCCACCCCCTTTTCCCCATTTCCCCTCCCTAGAAAAACACCTATCCCTTGCCCCCTTTTCCTATCAAAATGATTTCTTGAGTCACTGTCTTCAGTTACTTATTTAGCAATTTGACTACTCAGCTTCTCTGGAAATCCTGACTGTACTTCACGAGAGCTGGGACTGCAGGCAAGCACACACCCCTGCCCTGCATTTATGTGAGTGCTACAGATGTTGATTCAGTTGCTCATGGTTGTGTAGTAAATTCTTGACCCACCAAGTCTTCACCCCAGCCCTGATAGCTGATGACTTAAATGTATATAGAGATGAACCATCTCTGCTCTGAACTTTCATACTTCTCCTTCTCCTTCTTCTGAACTTTCAAACTTTTCCTGACGTCCAGTCTCTGCCCTTGCACATGCTGCTCTGGTGTTTCCCTACCTAACAACTAATTATTCAGCTCACATTATTACTTTCTTGACTTGTTCTAGCTATGCCCCCCCCAAAGATTACTCTCAGATGGTAGCTCTGAACTTATCCTGCAGCCTTTGCCTCTCTCAGCATGCTAAAAGTATTTTGAACACAGGAAATCAATGTGTTCATCCATTGGCACAAAGGCATGGTACAATGAGTGTGGACAGAAGGTATGCTATAACTAATTATTGGGTTATAATGAATTTTGTGAATGGTGTTGGAACGTGTGCATTTTTCAGTCTCAAAAATAAACCTTGTCAGTTTTCTTAGTGGAAACAACTGCTGTGTAGAGACAATTTTAAAAATATCAATTTTCCAAATCTTCAGTTTCTTTCTTTTTTTTTTTTCTTCCCTGTTGCATTTCATGACATGACGTGCTGGTGGTACATCAAGGAGCTCTGTAACTCCTGAAATTAAGCTGTATCTATCTTTTTCATGTGGGTCCAGAGAAACATGCAGATTTCTAGGGATGGGGATGGAATACTGAAGTTGAAGTTATGAAGAAGAGTGGGAAAGAAGGACAATGGGAGTGATTTTATTTAAATATCTCCTGTCTTGCTTGGGCGTGGGAACATCAGGTTTGCAAAGTCAGTTTTGAAAAGAGTACTGATTGTTTAAGTGTTTGCAAACTCTTTTCAAATGTCTAAGGTGGAGGAATGAAAGTGTTGAACTTTGGGAGAGGAGTTGGTTGGCTTCGTGTTTCAGTATCCCAACAATAAAGATTATTGCAATAACAATGGAGTCTCAGATTGGATACCACAGAGACCTCCATTGCCAGCCAACTGATTTTATTTTGTGAGCCCATGGTTACTCAAATATCCAATCAATATAAGACTCAGCTACAAAAAAAGAATTACAGACCATTTTCCCTTAAAACCACAGATGCAAAATATATTTAATAAAATAAATTAAATAAAATAGAAAACACTTCAAAACATAATCCTCCATGATCAATGAGGCAGGCTCTATTAAAGAGATCAGGAATGGTTTAATATAATGTGCTTAATGTGTAAGAAAATAAAGCAAGTGGTCATCTCATTAGATGAATAATTCTGTGACAATATTTAATTCCACTTTATGATAAAATTCCTGGAGTGATTAAGGATACAAGGGACACACCTAAACATAATAATGTCACTTTACTGCAAACCTATAGCCAACATTAAATTAAATGGAGAGACATTCATATTAATTCCACTAACTCACAAACAAGATGAGGTTATTCATTCTCTCCACATCTATTTAAAATACTATCTAAAAGTTTAGCAAGAACAATAAAACTGAAGAAGATAGAAGTAATATAGATTAGAAAGGAGGAAGTAAAATTATCTTTTTTTTTTTTTTTTTTTTTTTTTTTTTTTTTTTTTTTTTTTGGTTTTACGAGACAAGGTTTCTCTATATAAGCCTGGCTGTCCTGGAACTCACTCTGTAGACCAGGCTGGCCTCGAACTCAGAAATCTGCCTGCCTCTGCCTGCCAAGAGCTGTGATTAAAGGTCATCGCCACCACTGCCCAGCCAAAATTGTCTTTATTTGCAGATGATACAAGTGGACCAAAACTTCCCAAATATAATTCCTAGACCTGATAAGCCCTTTCACCAACGTTGTTGGATACATGATCAACTAAAAATACAAAGAAAATACAGTGGCATTACAAATGAGTTTGTAAGTGGAAACAAAATAGACAGACACCATAAAATTTGAATTGATTGTTGATGCTTGTCACATTTTTTCCTCATAATAAATAACCTTGAGTAACTCAGTGTGTTGGGTATGATCTTACCAAATTCTTTGTAGTCACAGATTACTTTGGGTATTCTTGAGGGTCCTCAAAGATGACTGTGATACACAAAGGCTTTAATAGATTGATTTCATGCTGAAGAGTTTACTCTTATATAAAGATACCAGAAAGTACAAAACTATAATGCATTGACTATGTTTATGGGGTTCCTCTGCATTATGACTTTTTCTCATGGTATCTAGGATGACTGCCACATGCAAAGGCTTTACCACATTGCTTATGCATAGTGTTTCTCTCCAGGATGTGTTCTTCTATGTTCATAGATGACTGTGTTGTGAAAAGGTTTTATCTCATTGATAAAATTTGTAAGATATGTCTTCAATATGTGTTCTGCTATGTATTCAAGTATGTCTATAATATACAAATGTTGGGAAGAAGCCAAAGAAACTTGCCCTAAGGACTTCCTTTTTGTTACCAACCTCCATTTAATCATAAATTCAAGCTAAGTTTTAGGTCATAGAGGACCTGTGTACTTAACAGTATCTGACCCACTTTCATCATTCATGGTTTGTTACCTAAAACATAGCAACTGTTCCTAACCATGATTTCTGTTATTCATGTTTTATTCCTCAAAATATAATGCATGTTCCTAACCACAAAAGAACAAATGGCTGTGATAGTGTGGACCATAAAACCTACATTGTGTATCATTTGACATAGAGTAAAACAGAAAAAAAACATGATTGGGAGAAAAATGTAGCTGTAACTTGGCACAGGACTTTGTGATTTTGACTTTTAGAAGCTATATAACTTTCTGGTTCAGGGTGGGGCTGATGCTGGGGTATTGCAGCTAAGCTTCTGAGTATAATTTTTGTGGCTCTGATTTATCAGTAGACTTGATTACAATAAATTCTTATCATTTCCCTTGTCCTGTGTTTGAGTTGTGTTAGATCTCATTAGACCCCATGATGTAAAGGCTTTAGCACAGTATGTAACCACTATCCAGTATCAATAGTTTCATAATGATGAAGACTACAGAGGTGTGCAAAGGCTTCATTGTACTAAACATGTCCATTAGGACTCTGTGGGTGTGTCCTGAGTTACAGGGTGCATATTTAGAACTGAGAAGGCAAGTCCATAGTCACAGGGGACATGATTAAGACTGAGTGGATGTGTCCTGAGTCACAGGGGCATGCTTAAGACTCAGTGGGCGTGTTTAAGACTAAAGAGGCATGTCCTGAGTCACAGCGGGTGTGCTTAAACTCTAGCATATATTCTTTCATAATAATGAAGACTAGAGAATTGTGTAACCGCTTGACCGTATTAAATACATTCACAGGGTGTCTGTCTTAGTGTTTCTATTGCTATGACAAGAAATCATGAACAAGGCAACTCCTATAAAAGCAACAGTTTAATTGGGACTGGCTTACAGTTTCAAAGATTTAGTCCTTTTTCATCATAGCAGAAAGCATGGAAGGTATGCAAGAAAACATGATGCTGGTGAAGAAGCTGAGAGTTCTGCATCTTGATCCAAAGGCAGGCAGGAAGAGACTGTCTGCCAGGGAGATAGTAGGAGGGCCCATTCTGCACTGGGTGGAACTTCGAAGCCTTCAGTGATGCACTTCCTCCAAGGACACATGTCATAATAACTTCCTCCCACTTCCTGAGACAAGCATATTTATACTAAGTCATTCTACTGCCTGCCTCCATATGATTATGCAAACACATGATGTATGGAGACCAAATCTAAAAATAGCATAATACAAAATATGTGAGGTTCAAATTAAAAAGTCCTCATCACCTATAGAAGTCTCATAAATGTTAAAAGTCCAAAGTTAAAAGTCTCTTCTGAGATCATTTCCAATCATGTAACGGTAATCCCCTATACTTTCCAAAACAAATAGCACATCATATCCATCCAAATTCACAGGATATAGGTCACCATTCTTAATCACCATTGTGAGGAAATACTGGGCCAAAAGAAGACCAAAAGCCAGCAAGGCAATCTCCAAACTCTGCATCTCCATGTCTGATATCAAAGTGTTCTTCAGATCTCCAACTCCTTCCTGCCCTGCTCACTGCAGCACAATTCTTTCTCTTTGGCTGATTATATTTCCTGAAAGTAGTTTTCCTGAGAAGGTATCCCATAGCTCAGGAATCTAAATCTCTTGGGGTCTGCAAAGTAACTGCAAAATTACAGCTTCTTGTTCCAGTATCCAGGATCCACAGATGATCTTCTGTGCTCCTCAAAAGAAGCTGGGTCTCTCTCCAGCTCTTTCCTCTATAGGACACTAGGTTCTGCTTGACTCCACTCAACTGCTGCTGCTGTTCTTTCTGCTCATCCCATAGGACTGACATTTTCAACATGCTGGGTTCTTGGTGACAAACAGTCTTCACTGTGTTCCTCTCATGCTCCCTTCATGGTGCCAAGCCTTAGCTGCACTGCATGAAACATTCATGCCTTAAAACCAGTGTCACCTGGGTGAGTCTTACACAGGACTGAGTCAAGCTGCACCACAAGGGACAACATTGGCTACCTCTGGAATACAACTTCTTTCTCCTCTCAGAAAACAATCGCTAGAAGATTTCACCTCAGTCATGCAGGTTTCTTCTTTGTCACCACTCTTTTTAACTACAGCCAACCAGCATCAATTGTCTCAGTCATCCCTTCTGTTCTTTCCTCTAAATCCAGAGCCACATGGACAAAGCTGCTGAGTTCCTCTGCTTTTTGGGGTTGGAACATGGCCCCATCTATTACATCATCACCAGCTTTCTATTTTTCAACAACTTCACTGCCTAAGCTCAGCTTTCCTTGAACTTGCTCTGTAGATTTACCTTGAACTCAGATCTGCATGGCTCTGTCTCCTGAATGCTGGGTAATACGTGTGTAACACTTTGTCCATACCTAAACTTTTCCTTACTTAAAACATGTTCTGTACCAGGAAGATGTGAATCAGAGATGTGCTTGACCTTTATCTAGGATTTAAAGCATGTACCTCCATGCCTGTACTCAAGTATTTTACTTTGGATCTTAAAATAATAACCAAGAATAGTAATCACAATCCATCAATTGTCAACTTCACAGATACTGGTAACACTTGTGTCTACATGAAAACAATAACTAAGTAATAATAATGCCTAACATGATACAGTTGTCTTTCATACAACTTCACATCCATAAGTTTAGGTGGATGGAATCTTGCTTTAATGTCACAGCTCTTTTAATTCCATTTAATATCATTGATCACAGAATTTAGCTTCATTCAACTTCCTGGTTAGATTTTCTCTTTTGATCTAACATTTTATATTTTTTTCTTTCTAAGATTACTATGCTTGCTCAAATCATCATGAGAATAAACATAGGTCAAAGGCTTAGCTGGCTTCACTGAGACTTCCTTTGTCAATGCAATGAACATCAACCTCTTTACCTTATCTTCATGGACACTCCACAGACAAGGGCAAAGGCAGGAACATTCTTCAGCAAAACATCGTAAAAACTATACAGAAAGTTCAAATCACCCTCAGTACATACGGGTTTCATATTCTGACTAGGATGGCCCAGTAAGTTCCACTTAATGTATATACAGATCCAAACTCTAAAAATCCACATTGCTCCATAAAACAAAATCAAAAACCATGATAAGGCCTATCATAGCAATGCTTAAGTCTGCGGGACCAACTTCTGTCTTAGATAGAATTTCCATTGCTAAAAAGAGACATTGTAACCAAGGCAACTGTGTTAAAGGCAAATATTTAATTGGGCCTGGCTTACACTTTCAAATGTGTAGTCCATTGCCATCATAGCAGAAAGAATGTCAGCATGCAGTCAGCCATGATGCTAGAGAAGGAGCTGAGAGTTCTGCATCCTCATGTGAAGGCATCCAGGAAGAGACTGTCTTCCAGCCAAGTGGTAGGAGGCTCTGTTCTCTTTGGCCTGAGCTCCAAATATTACTACCCTAGTAATTCAATTTCTTCAAAAAGTTAATATCTACTCCCACAAGGCACATCTCTTAATATTGCTACTTTTTAGGGTCAAACAAACTTAAGTCACCACAGTTTATTTCTACTATAAAGTCTTTCATGCTTTTAAAATGATTAGAACATGCAGAGGTTTTAACATGTTGATTACTTTCAGATAGTTTCTCTCTCATATGTGTTCATTTCTTTATTCAGAAACCACTGTGGCAGGTAAATGATTTCCCAACTTTAGAACAATCAAAAGGTTTCTTCTCAGTTTGTGTTCTTTTATGTCTTTGAATACAGAGATATGCACAGGCTTTGCCACATTCATTACATCTGTAAGGTTTATCTAAAGTGTGTGTTCATTCAACTGTTTGGAGAGTACAGTGACATGCAAAGGCTATACCATGTTGACTACATTCATAAGGTTTCACTCTGTACATTTTCTTTCAGAGATGACTGTGTCCTGGAAAGGCTTTACCTCATTCATGACATTCAGTTTCTCTCCAGTATGTGTTCTTTTATGTCTTTGGAGACTACTGTGACGTGAAAAGGCTCTACCACATTGATTACATTCATGAGGTTTTTCTCCAGTATGTGTTCTTTTATGTCTCTGGAGATGACTGTGACTTGAAAAGGCTTTACCTCATTGATTACATGAATAAGGTTTCTCTCCAGTATGTGTTCTTTTATGATATTTGAGACTAATGTGACTTGAAAAGTTTTTACCACATTGATTACATTCATATGGCTTCTCTCCAGTATGTGTTCTTTTATGATATTTAAGAGTACTGTGACATGAAAAGGCTTTACCACATTGGTTACATTCATAAGGTCTCTCTCTGGTATGTGTTCTTTTATGATATCGGAGAGTACTAAGACATGAAAAGGCTTTACCACATTGGTTACATTCATAAGGTTTCTCTCCAGTATGTGTTCTTTTGTGACTTTGGAGATTACTGTGACATGAAAAGGCTTTATCACAGTAATTACATTCATAAGGTTTCTCTCCGGTATGTGTTCTTTTATGTCTTTGGAGATGACTGTGACCTGAAAAGACTTTACCACATTGATTACATGCATAAGGTTTCTCTCCAGTATGTGTTCTTTTATGATATTGGAGACCACTGTGATGTGAAAAGGATTTACCACATTGATTACATTCATGTGGTTTCTGTCCAATATGACTTCTTCCGTGCCTGCAACAGTAATGAGCACATGTGAAAACTTTACCACATTCATTAGCCTGATCAATCATTTTACCGATATGAATAAATTTTATACTTGGTCTAATAATAAAGAACACTCAGATCTTAAGGTTTTATCACTTTCATGTTCATGGTTGTACTTGCTCACTGTGGTTGTCTTTACCTCTCCAAAAATACCTGTGATGGTAAGAGCACTTATTACCTGGCTCACATTTATAAAACCTTTTATCTATATGAGATTTCTATATGTTGTTTTTTACATGTCATAAGAAATGTGTGATAACTCAGACCATTAAAACACTGATTGCATTCTTCATTATTCCTGTAGTGTGCATCACACAACAGCAGCACTGTGAACCAGGATTAACAAAATAATTTACAAACTTCTAGTACCCATAGAGATTTTTTGCAGTGTGACTTTGGGGATATTCCCAGTAAAGTTAGAAAACCAATTAATTGCAAACATCTATCATATTGAGAAAGTCTACCAAAGGCAGAATACTACATATCTTCTCATTGTTCTGAAGTAGATAGAGGTACATTGTCCTTTTAGTATCTCTATGCTCACATAGTTTCATCCATTCTGACAATTGATACACCCATTAAAAAAGAAGAACAAATAAAAGGTTTCCACATGGAATTCACATAGATTGACTTTTTGTTCATTGGAGATATGATTAATGTTTCTCCACGACAACATTCTTGACTCTCATAAAGAGACCTCACAATAAACTTAAATATTTCACTACAAGAATATGAGTATCACCAACTTTATCATGAAGTATTTGCTTACTAGAAGGTTATGGATACATGTTTATCACTATTCAATGTGCCACATCTAAATATTATGAAGCTATACAAATTGGTAGTTACACAACATAGCTCTAATGGAGATACAAGTCAAATAAATAATCTCTTAAGGCATTGATTCCTTCCCTTCTTTCTTACAGAAACTCCTTGAAAACACAAATCAGATAACTGACATTGAGGTACACACTTTTGGGAGAATACTATAATCATAGCTACAATAAAAGGACAGATATTTTACACACTTGCTTTCCTCTAGAGCTTCCAGATCATATTAAAATTTTCTCACAGGCATATTTGTATCAGCTTAGACAATAAAATTACCTTTCATGACTTCTCAAAGTTTGATGTTGTTCTTCAGTAGGATGGTCTTCCAAATTATATCCTGAAACCAAGGTACCAGAAAATGAAATTTTAATTAGGCAAAATTCAAGTTACTCTGAATTTTTACAGCAATGGACCTGATTTATTCAACTCAATATTACTTGTTCTCTATTGAAATAAGGGATGATCATCAGTAACCAAGAAACATTTTCCCTTATTTTGAGAAGCAAAAGAAAATTCAGTCTTACCTATAGCAGTGAGGTTCCAGTAGGTCTCAAGCATCACATCTTTGTAGAGATTCTTCTGGGAAGGATCCAGCAAATTCCACTCTTCCACAGTGAAGTTCACATGCACATCATCATAAGTCACTGCATCCTAAAATATCACATACATGTGTACAACACAAAGCCTGATACTGACATCACTACAAAGTAAATGTATGCTTCCTAGATAATGTACTCATATAATTCAGGTGATTCCTCCACTTATTTGTTGACACACGAATTATAATATCATCACCATGTCAGTTTAGAAGGAACTTAAAATATAAGGTTCACCTGTGGCACTTCTGAACCCTTTGAATAGGATACAATCTTGCAACACAAATGGCAATTGAGAGAAATATGCAGGGGGAAACAAATCTGAAAAATTGTGTGAACAATTACTAACTACAAAAATGATGGGCAAGCTGCGTATATTTGCTCATGTCTTTAATCACAGAGGTACAGGCAGGTGTATGTCATTGAGCTGGATGCCAGCACAGTCTATGAAATGAGTTTCAGGGCAGCAAAAGATACATGTTAAGAACCTCACTCTGAAAATAAAAAAAAGAACCTCACTCTGCTACAAAAATAAAGAAGGAAACAAAACTGATAGAATGAACTCACAGTTCTTTACTGAAGTTCCTGCAAAGAATTACACATTGACTGCAGTTCTGTGTTCATCTTGCATAAACAAAAAGTGAATCAGTTTAAACAGCAACATTAATTAAATTTTACTAAAAGGGAATGCATGTTTAAATAGTTAAAATAGACAGATGAAAATATTAGTAATATATATATGTTGATCAGATATAAAGAGCATAGTTCAGGACATATAGCTCAGGAGTTGAAAGCTCTTTGGTCTTCTACATAATGGTGGTCAATTTCTAACATATACATGTGGACCAACACCTGTCTATTTTCTCAAGAGCAAAAGTTCTGAGACCATCTTCTGACAATAGCAAAGATGAGACACACATTCATAATCATGCACAGAGGCATAATACACTTTTTTATTCAAAAATTTCAAAACAAACACAAAAGTTCAAGAACATCATGAACCTGCAATTCAATGACACTGAAGCATCAGATAATATCGAGGACATGAGCATAAGCCGTCCGGAGAAATAGAATCCAATCTATATATTTGGCTGAATTTCAAAATTAAAGATGTAGATTAAGAGCAGCAAAAAAGCATGTGCTTATTGAACAAAAATATGTCACATGTCTTATGTGGTGTCTATATCTAGTATCAGCACAGGAAGGGCTTCACTGAGAAATTTAGTCTAGAAAAACAGAAAAAGAATGAATAAGGTTAAAAATATAAAAGCACCAGGTTTGCAAAATAGCATGGCATTGAATAGCAAATGTGTGCACAGTATCTTATGTGATTTAGGGACAGTGTCCAAATGGTGAATCTATGGGAGCATGAGAAGAAATCTGAAGAATCAGATTTATCCACAACACTGGAGAGAAACACCCAGAACAAAATTTGTCCTGTCTAAAAGAAATGTAAAGCTGGAGCAGAGACTGAAGGAAAACTCATCCAATAGGAGACACACATGGACAAACTCAAATCCATGACATCATTAAGGATAGTGTGTTATTCTCCCACACAGGAGCCTTGAATAATTATCCATTGAGAGGCTCCACCCAGCAGCTGACTGAAGCAGAAGCAGTGATCCACAGTCAAACATTGCATGCACCTTGGTAACTCTAATGGAAGAGTTGGGGAAAGGATTGAGGGCTCTGAAGAGGACAGGAACTCCACAGGAAGACCAACAGACTCAACTAACCTTGACCCTTGGGGACATTCAGAGACTGAGCCACAAACAATAACACACAAAGGCTGGACAAAGGACCCTGGCCTGTAAGTAGCAGATGTGCAGCTCAGTCTTCCTGATGGTCTCATAACTACTGTAGCAGGATCTATCCCTAAAGCTGCTGTCTATCATTGGAATCTATTCCTTTAACTGAGCTGCCACTTCTGGCCTCAGTGTAGAGGATGCACCTAACCCAATAGAGACTTGATACACCATCATGGATACCCAGGGGCCCACACCCTCTCAAGGACAAACAGGAAATACAGGAGGAACTCTGTGAAGTCAGGTGACCTAGAGTAGGGACTCCACTAAGTTCAGAGCCATTTTATTTCTAACAGCTTGAAACTGGAAAAATACCAGATGTCTCTCAACCAAAATATGAATATAGAAAATGTGGTTAATTTACAAAAGAAAAAAACTACTTAGCTATTAAATATAAGGACATCATGAATTTTGCAGGCAAATGGATACAGCTAGAAACTATCATCCTGAGTGAGGTAACCCAGACCTAAAAGCACAGGCATGTATGTACTCAGTTACTTACAAGTGAATAATAATCATAAAATACAGGAAACCCACACTACATTTCATAGAGACAAAGAAACCAAACAAGAAGGAAGGCTGAAATGAGCACAGTTGAATCTCACTCAGAAGGGGGAGTAAAGCAATCATAGGAGGCAGGCGGAAGACACAGAACTGGATGGGAGAGCAGAAAAGAAAGAGGAATTGAGGGGAACCAGGAACAGGTGTGGTGAGAGACAATAGAGGGCCAGAGGGGGGAAGTGAATTAAAATCTGCAGCTGGTGGGGGGGGGCGGGGTACATTTAGGATGTGCCAGAGACAATCAATAGGCACCAAGGAGTCTATGGGGTTGATCTTAGCTGAGGTGCATAGCAGTTAGATATGGATGCTGAAGAGGCCACATCCTGCAGTCAGGAAGGAACCTCAGTGGAGAGTTAAAGACACCAATGAATCCAAAACCTTTTTACCAAAAACTTGTCCTATGTATAAGAATACAATTTACAACATAGATTCTGTACAGCAGCAAAATAACCCTTTGATACCATTTTGGGTTTTTTGTTGTTGTTGTTCTAACTTGTACTTCTGCTGCTGTGATTGAATCCTCTAAGCAAAAGCATCTCAGGTAATAAGTGGTTGTTGTACATGGTTCTGTCAGATCACAGTCCATCATTTTGGGAGCTTAGAGTAGAAACTGAAGGCAAAGAGCATGGACAAACACTATCTCCTGGCTTGCTCTCTAGCTTGCTCACTGTCTCATGCTCAGCCTGCTCTCTCATCCAGCCCAGGACCACTTGCTTAAGGATATTGCAACACTCAGTAGAAGAGTCCTCTACCTGCCCACCTCTTCTCACAGCTTTCAACATTAGCAAGCATTCCCTCTAGAACATAACAAACAAACAGGTCAGTAAAAGAGGCAACACTCAGCCAAGTCTCTCTGCAAATCCATACAGTAAACAATAACCCAGGAACAAAACTCCCACCCAAACAAGAGAAATAGAAAAATCAGTACCTAATCAATAATCACTTCAAACCCAGAGGCCTAGACACCACCATTGGAATATAATAAAAAACAACCAAAAAAATATGTCACAAAGAAATCCAAGCTATCCTATCACAGCAGGTCATGAGAAATTAAAAATGCAACAGATATGGTACAAAAGAGGTTGTTTGGGGGAAGGAATAGAGATGCACATTAGGACCTGCAGACAGGCAGACAGATAGGGAGCAGATAAAGCCCTGAGAGTAGAAGAAGATAATAGAGGGGGCATGTGCAGAGAACAGAGACAGGGAACAAACAGAGAGAACTGTGTAGCTGGTGGTCCGTGTGTATAAAGCACACCTGACAACAGAAGCAGGTGATGGAGGCAGGGAATGACTTAAGCAGTTGCTAAGTCCCTGAGAGCAGAGCATTGAAATTACCTGTGCTCTGACAACTACAGAGACAAGGTTCACCCAGGGAACAGGAAAGGAAGAGAGGGTCTCAGACATTAAAGATGAATAAAACAAAATGGATACATCAGTCAATAAAAACAAAGGTTAAGTCTAAAAGTTTCCTGGCACTAAACAACTAGGACAACTTGGAATTCCAAATGTTTTGGGCAGATTCAGAAACAGCCAAGATAGTGAAGTTACCCAGAGGTCACCTCCTGATCTAACAAGTGAGGAGCATCACCAGGGACCTCACAGGTGGTCACATCTGGCTGATGCTTCCCATGCAGCCCCAGAGAGGACCCAGCACCCCAGCTCCCACTACTTAGCCACCTACCCCTACCCATTGTGGGCAGTGATCCTGTGCTCACCATGACTCGATTTCAGAGCTTCCCTGAGGTCTCCACACAGCACCCGACAGAGAGCAAGGCACACATGACCATTCAAGCCTGAACAGGAACAGGAAACTTGCAGAGTGGCACCCAGAAGAATCCGCCTCCTTGTCTGATTGGCAGGTCTGCCTGGGAGCCTTGATTGGCCAGTGAGTCTTACCACTCCTCAAGGTTAAAGTGTGCTTCTGGGCCAGGGTCAGACCTTTTCCAGAGCTCAGGAGGGGTTTGCACTCCATTAGCTTTTGTTTCTGTCTTCAAAGCTGAATCTCACCCCACCCAGCCCTGGGGGAGAACCCAGCATTGCAGCTCTGACTGTTCAGCTGCCTGCTCCTCCCCTCTGAGAGCACCTACCAGGACCTGACTCCAGACCTTACCTGAGCTTTCCTCACAGCACTTGCCTTCTTCTTCCTGTAATCAAGGTGAACAGCTTCCATAGCCCAGTACTCAGTGTGCAGTGCAGGTATCAATCTGACCCACAAGTCAAAGGATGCACTGCTTACTTCTTTAGAATTCTGTCTAAACTCCACTCCAGTTACCTGGCAACAGCCAGTTATGTTCCTCCCCATGGTTACCTGGCAACAGCCAGGTAGGACTGACCCCCTGTAAAGGTGGCTGCTTACCCCTTCCTCTCCCTTTTGATCTCTTGCTCTCTCTTTATCTTGCCATCTTAGGTTCATTAATTGCCCACTCTCTCCCATTCCCTTCTCCCCTCTTTCTCCACATGCTCAAGCCAGGCCTCTACTTTTCTACTTTCTGCCTCTCTCTGTCTTTCCTTGCCTCTACTACCCTCTTAACTCCCCTCCCCGTGTCCTAAATATACTATATTCTATACAATAATGTCATCTGGCTGGTTCATCAGGGAGAAAAGATATCTCATGAGTCAAGACTCTGCAGAGACATCTCTTTACCCCACACCTCCCCCACATACATAGAACACATTCAGTCTTTCTTTAAAGAAGTAACCATGGGGAGCAGCATACCTGGTTGTCACCAGGTAACTGTGAGGTAGAGTTTTAGACAGAATGCTAACACTAAAGAGGGATTTTAGGAAACAAGAGTCTAGTTTTTTGGCTTCATGCTGGGCTCAGGGAAACTGCAGCTTCCTTTCACCAGATGACAGGTATCAATCAACCCTGAAGAAAAGCCAGAATCAAAAGGGAAACACAGGTGAGCACTATTGTTAGCCAGCATATCTTCATTAGTGGAAAAGTGGAGAAAAACAACAGTTGTATTAGTACAGGTTCTGTAGATAAACATAGCTCAAATCATAGAATAAATCTTTCTATACAGAAAGGCTATTTAATAGAATGTCCCAATAAATGCTGTTAGACAAGGGAAACTAGAAAATCAAGGACTGGTTGATTGCATGCTGCAGGAAATTACAGCTGATCTTCTGTGTATGCCAGAATTCTGAAGAAATAAGTACTTACTAATACCAATTTTAAAATGCAAATAAACAAACCATCTTTGTTTTGTACAAAAAAGTAGGGCAAATACAAAAAACAAAAACACGGCCCGGTTCAATGTCCTTTATATATGTAGGTTGTCAAAAGAATCTATAGCCCAGATTAAAGGTGGATCTGAACATCTCAAAACATCAAGATTAATAAAGGGTTTCTCACTTCAAAAATTGTAATAAAAATATGCCCCACAACAAGCAGGATTTGAGTTAGGGTCAGAGGATTAGGCAATCATTGATAGGATTAGGATAAGGGTTTGTAGAATTTGATTTAGGAGGTCAAGAAATTCAGAGGTGAGGGTTAGGATAGGGTTAGGCTCACGGTTAAGGTTAAGGTGGCCACCATTATTCTCGATGGTCAAACTGAGTCAATATTATCCCTATTACACAAAGAAGAAACATCAGGCTTACAAGGTATTCAATTTATATCTTAATGGTTTGTTTTATTCTTATTCAGATAGCTTCTCTCTTACTTAGAGAAAGGCTTCTCAAAAGAACCTAAAAGTTTTTCCAGCCATTTGCCTCCAAAACTAGCAAAGGAAGCAAAGACTTTGATATTCACAGAACCCCACAGATAATCAAAGGATAAGTTGCCAAGAGCCACACAGCCTGCTGCCAGCAAAGAACATTTATGCTACCCTATGCTGGGTCTCACTGTCAGCTATTGCTGCAGTTAATTTTCCTCTGAGATAAAATGCCCTTCAGTACTCTTCTGCAATAGACATGTCTGGTTTACTTTCTGCCCAACCTAAAAATGTGCTTACTAAACATTTCTATGTGAAGTTTTCACTTGACAATGAAAATTCTGAAACAGTAATCCCAGACAAGCAATAGACACAAAGTCATGGCTTATAAATTTTGAATTTTTATTAATTACATGTAGAATATACACATGAGACATGGTTTGTTATTCACATCATATATTTAATAGCCAATGAATTGCAAGTAAATTAAACTTGTTAACTTGACCCTAGTTCATTTTGTCCCTGATGAAAATAAAAATTAATATGAAAGGATAAAAATATATTTAATCAATATATCCTCACAGGTACAATAAATATAAAATGATAATATGGGTCTGAATCTTTCCTTGGAATAGGTAACATGTTTTAAAAAGTTTACTATTCCTAGACCAGAAGATGTTATCAATATTTGACATTGTCCTCACTCATACAAGACTAACATATCTATGTTTTTAATTATGATACAAACATATTTTAAATTTTATATGTGCATAAACATGTTAATAATTTAAAAAATATTTATATCTATAAAACCTCTTTAAAAACAGATAAATATACAAAGATAGGCAGATCCAGCACAGGGCTTATCTTATCTTCTAAATTAAACCACAACCATTTTCATACCTTCAGCTCTGTTGAATTAAAATAATCACAGCAGAGCTTTTTAAGTGTTACTAAACCTCTATCACAAAAATTGCCTGGCTGGCCAGTATTTTTACAAGTTAGAAGGAGAATAACTATTTAGGTTATGTAAATTTGTCTCCAGATGTACTGAGTAAAGTATTTTTAATGTGACTCATTGCAGGATGTCTACAGTCTCATAAGAAGCACTTTGTCAATTTTTTATATGTAAAACCAATTATTTCACTATTATGCTAAGTAGAAAAAACAAAAAAATTCTAATAAGGGAACAATTCCTCTAAGGGGAAAAATTTCAAGGCAGGGGCTGGGGTGTGGGGCAAGAAAGAAGGAACAATGACGTTGTCTTTGTCTTCAGCACATATACATGATCACATGTTACAAAGATCATCACAACTTCACACCAAAAAATCAAATTATCAATACAATCCTAACATACTTTGTTGTTGTTGTTGTTTTTGGTGGTGGTGGTGGTGGTTGCTTGTTTATTTGTAAGTATATTCCAGAAATATGCTTTCTTTGATCTGCACACCTTAGAGATGATTAAGTATGTCTAAGTAAAATGGATAATCTAGCTCACACAGGTATGGTTTTCCCCATTGCTGTTTTTGTTCCATATAACTAGGAGGATCCTCAGACATAACTCTGTAACAGGAAAATGAATAACAGATGCTTAATGAGCACCCTAGTTCTGTTCCTGCCTGTCCTGTTTCTGTCTTACATAGGCTCAAGTCCCACCAACCTCAGGGCAAGCCTGACAGTCATCCATAACTCTAATTTCAGCAGATCTGACCCCTTCATCTGGCTTTTGAATGCATCAGACATGCACAGGTTTCACAGACAGAAAGGCAGGTAGAGAGGCAGGCAGGTAACAATCCTACCCTCAACCCACCCATACCTCCTTCCCAACACACACACACACACACACACACACACACACACACAGAGAGAGAGAGAGAGAGAGAGAGAGAGAGAGAGAGAGAGAGACAGAGAGAGACAGAGAGAGAGACAGAGACAGAAACAGAGAGACAGAGAGAGACAGAATAATAAAACCAGGTCAATTAGATCATTTTATTATCCATTTTTTAAATAAAATGCATAATAAAAGATCAATATAATCAGTCATCCTGGAACTCTGTGTGCCAGGCAGACTTACTTAGTTAGACAGTGAAAATACATAAAAAAGGATATCAACATAAATATCATTCATTGTCCTGGAACTCCATGAATCTTTCTAGGTAGACCTGGTTTCAGATATCCGTGGTTCCAGACTAAGCCAGTTTATGCAGTGACTTCACAGACAACCAGAAATACATGGAGAGAAATTTCACCACCATCTCAGTCTATGTAACCAACCTTTAACAACAGTCCACAAACACGTGATAGTAAAATAAAATCCTAGAGCAAATTTATGGTGCTAGTTTCATGTCTAAGGATGACACACAATCAGAGCTGAAACACAATCAGTCAAAAAGTCCTTAATAAAACCCAACTGGCCTTCCTTACCAAAGTTCTACAGACAATAGGACTAAACAAATCATGTCTCTGTATATTAAAAGCCAAAATATTTTGTTGTTGTTTCATTTCTGGAAAGAGCTCTTCTTTGTTTAGCCTCAGCTTTCCTGTATCTTGATCTGTAGACTAGGTTAGCCTCAAATGTACAGTGATCCACCTCTCTCTGCCACCACCACTGCCTGGCCAAAGCTAGAATCATTAATAAAAATGATGAGAATCTCAGCCGGTCATAGTGGTGTACAGCTTTAATCCCGGCATTTGAAAGGCAGAGGCAGGCTCTTACAGGTTCGAGGCCAACCTAGTCTACAAAGTGTGTCCGAGACAGCCAGGAAGTCAGCCCTGCCTGCCTCTGCCACCTCCAAAGCCAGAGACAGAGAAAGACAGAGAGAGTCTTACAGGCAACATTTTCCTAAATTGAGAAAAACTTGAAGCAATTCATCAGGAGACAGGAGGACTGGTGTGCACTGAACTTTTGCTTTTTTCCAAGCATCATTTAAGGGTAAAATTGTTAATGATTTTTCAAAACACTGGATTCTATTAAGAGGACACATGGACATTGGAAACTATTTCTCCCCTCAGAGGACCAAAGGAAGTTCAAAACAATTTCAACAGCCTCCTGTGCATGTCTCATTAGTCTGTGTAGTAGACTGTGGAAAGACTGGAGAAAACTATAGCAGTGGATCCTACAGAAATAAGGAGAGTCAGGGACCAGGATTGTTTATTACACTGTTTGTATTTTACTGAAGATATAAATACAGGTACTAGGGAGTCTGACCCTGTCCTTGCTTGCTAAATGTAATGACGGTGGCCATGGATCAAGAGCACAAGAAATTCACAACCCTAATCCATACCAAATCAATTTCCTTTAATGAGAATAACCAAAACAGAAACCAAAACAAAACTCTAGAACTTGGTTATCAGAGACAATCTCTTAGTTTTAGTCCAACAAGCACCTGAATACCATGTATAGCCCTAAGTTTTGCAGATATGTTATTTTTCTCTGATTTCTGCATGTATCATGCACAGGCAGGGTTTGATATAGGTAGATTTGCCAACAACAACAATAACAACAACCCCCCCAAAATCTGTCTTACCTCATAGATTGTCCGGGAATATATCTTTGGTGAAAGTATTCCATGGCCACTATGTGCTCCCTGCCTGGCATAGGCACAGATAGAACCAGATGCTACTGAACACTTTCTAAATGAGTAACTCCTGACAAGCTTGAGGTATCTGATGATAACATTGACTAAAAAAGGACAGAAGCTCTCATTGTGATTGTTTAGACCCTCCCAAGACCAGAGTTTTGCAGCTACCACTCAGAAGGCACAGGCAGGCTTATCTCTGAATTCAAGGTGAGCCTGGTCTACAATGTCAGTTCAAGGACAACTACTTAAAAATCAACAAAACAAACAAACAAGGGAAAACAAACAAAAGGTCCCAACTCGAGGAATGAAATCTAAAGCAGGTGTTTGGCCACCACTTCTGCAATTTCACCTATTTGCATTTTTAATGAGTAAATGTGGTTCTGAGCAGGATGGGCAGTTGTCAAATACCAGTAAAAATTAAAAAAAATAAACTCATAATGAATCACAGCTGTGTGCTTACCAGTGACCTAGCTCCACTTCTTCCACTTGCCTCCCTCTGGTCTTTTAGAGAAATCTACAGAAATGGTATGGATGTTCAGCCATAGTTATTTCTGGAGTCAGACAGGGTTACAGGGATGTTCTTTGGGGGTAGTTAGTTTGGTTGGTTGGTTTGTTTCATTTCTTAAAAATAGATGTTGTAATCATGGAAGAATTTTTGTTATGGCAGGTGGAGTAAGAGAGACTACAGAAAGATCAAAGTATAGAGGAAGAAGCTTTAGAGATATCATAGCAGTTCAAATCACTTGATGCTCTTCCAGAGGATCTGGATTTGACTCCCAGCACACCCGCCAGGGTAGACAAAGCTGTCTTCTGGACTCTGTCCACACCTGACAACCTCATGATCCACCCACCCAATCAACAGGCAAAACACTCAAAGATTAGAAAACTGGAGGAACAAAAATGTCAGAATCACACAGCCAAACAGAATTACCTGCAACCAGATGCCTCAGATATGTTCTCATTTACATAGAAAGAACTGACTCATGGGAAATGATAAGCAAAGTTGCTCACTACAACTATAAAATGACTTCTCACACCTGGGCTGTCCAGGCCAGCTGGACAATCAAGTGTGGCCCTTAGACCCTGTGGAGAGGACAGAGATTTGAGAGAAAATAAAATGGCACAGCAAGTCAAGAGGTCTGATCAAGTTGGCAAAATTTTTTGGGGGGATGTTTCAAGACAGGGTTTCTCTGTGTAGCCCTGGCTGTCCTGGCACTCACTCTGTAAACCAGGCTGGCCTCAGACTCAGAAATCTGCCTGTCTCTGCCTCCCAAGTGCTGGGATTAAAGGAGTGTGCCACCACTGCCCAGCTGCTGGTTCTCTACCTCACCTTGGCTTTCTACCTCACTGCCTTCTATCCTTGGACCTCTCATTGGCCTTCCCTTGCTCATTTCTTTTGGCCTTTGGGCCTTCTCTCGCCTTACTACTCTCATAAAGATCCAGGGAGACCACCTGGCAGCCAATCCACTCCAAGTGGGCTCAATCCACTCAAAATTTTTATTCTTCACACCGGTTATATACTTTAAAAACAGGATATGGAGAGAAGTAGGAAAGGAAAGAGGGCTTTGCAGGTGGAGGAAGCTGCAGCTGTGCGGTCTAACTAAATTATTCTCAAAAAGCCTTTCCAATACCAGGAATTCTAACAACATCTGTCTAGCAGGATGTTGTCTAAATCTAGAGATTAGGAGGAAGGGTTACTAAGTGGGTTGCTATGAGGCCTTGTTTGAAGTTCTGAGAACTGACAAGTGAATCATGGAAGGTAAGCAGAAAGAAGAATAGTAGCTAGAAGAGCCAAGGGTGAGTGTTTGCCAAGAGTAAGGCCTTGCCATGGCTTCCCACATCCCCCCTTCCCTGTATAATAGAGCACTGGAAGCATGTAGGGGGAAGTAGAGGCCTGAACCCCTTTGAGTTTTGGGCATTGAACTGAAGGGCTAAGCACTCCTTGGTTGGGGAGGCCAAGGCCCAGCCTCCTGGGTGCTTTTTCAAGTGGACAGGAAGAGTGACTTATGCCAACCCATATGCAATCAGGCATGCTTCTCAGGATCCTGTCTTTGAGGGCAAAGAAAGAGGTATCCCTGCAGTACTTTATCTCGCATCCTCCAGCATCCCCCTCTATAGAGGAGGATCAATGGTAGGACTTCCCACAAAGGAAGCTGCTGTAGGGAATTTTGGGAGGTTTGAACTTTGAAACACTGCATTGGGGCTGACACTTGATAAGTTCTGGAGTGGGTTCATCATCAGAGTCCAATTTTAGGTAATGCACTTGGAGTGGATTGGCTGCCAGGTGGTCTCCCTGGATCTTTATGAGAGTAGTAAGGCGAGAGAAGGCCCAAAGGCCAAAAGAAATGAGCAAGGGAAGGCCAATGAGAGGTCCAAGGATAGAAGGCAGTGAGGTAGAAAGCCAAGGTGAGGTAGAGAACCAGTTCTTACACCACCAGCTCTTGCTTTGTTTTTTTCTTTCTAAGCCCTCTTGAACACTGTGCATGCTTTCACTGCCCCTGATTTATCTGCAAAGAAGCAGCACTCTTCCTTTAAAGTGGCACAGAGTCCTTTCTGTTGCAGGAGCAAGAGATCTAGGCCTCACTGTTCTGAAGGACAACTTTAGCTAAAGAGGAAAGTGACTCACTAAGGGCTTCGGTGCTCTGCTGTCGCTCTCTAACATCTTGATCAAGGGTGGCACTAAGCTCAGAGTCATAGTGGTTGGAGAGGACAAGGGAGGAAACTCCAGTCCCAACACCCACTGCCAGCCCCAAGATGATTGCATTGGTCACTGCAATGATGGGCTCTCGCTTTTGTCAGAGGAGAACTTCATCGTGTTGTCAGGGTGAGGTCCAGGAAAGCTGCTCCTCTTGGTTCCATAAGTGGAAAAGTCATCTGAGGAGTAATAGGCTAACCACAGGAGAACATGTACAAAAGATCTTTTGAAGACTTAAAGCTGGTAAGGTGTATGCATGGAGTAAGTCCAGAGGAGCAGGGCTACCATGCATCCTCAAGAGGGATAAGGTAAAAATGGCCTGTAAAGTTAAAAGAGGCTTAAGTCTGATTATAATTCAAGCAAAGGTAGGAGGCAGCTTGTTTCCAGGAGAGGTGATGCAGGTACCAGATCCTGAGACCATTTCCAAAGAAAATCCTTTAAAGGAGGAATGTTGCCTGTTGCAGCCCAAGCTGCCCCACACTTGGGGGCCAGAAATGTTGAGAACTGCTCTACCCCACGTTTGGGGGCCAAAATGTCTCAGACTGTTCTGTCAATGTTTGAACCAGCACTGCCAAATGCCTTGCGGACTAATTATAATCTAATTATTCTATTTTTAGAAGGAAATTGAATTATTAGTTTCACCTGTGTCACTTCTGATCCCTTTGAATAGGATAAAGCCTTGCAACACAAATGGCAACTGAGAGGGATATGCAGGGGGAAACAGATCAACTCTACTGAGCAAACATCTAAAAAGCTGTATGAACAATTACTAACTACAAAGGTGATGGGCAAGCTGTGTGTATTTGCTCATGTCTTTAATCACAGAGGTACAAGCAGATGTATGTCATTGAACTAGAAGCTGGCATGATCTGTGTGATGTATTGCGGGACAGCAAAAGTTACATATTAAGACCCTCACACCCCTGTAAAAATCAACCAAAGATACAAAAATGATAGAGAGACCTCACGGTTCTTTACTGAGGTTGCTACAAAGAATTATACTTTCACTGTAGTTGTGTATTCATCTTGCAAAAACATGCTGTGAGCCAGTTTAAGCACCAACATTAATTAAAGTTTACTAGAAGGAATGCATGTTTAAACAGTTAAAAATGGACAGGTGAAAATATTAGTAATGTTTATGCTGATCAAAAATAAGGAACATACAGCATAAAAGATAGCTCAGGATTGGAAAGCTCTTGCTGGTCTGCCACATAATGGTAGTCAATTTCTAGTATTTACATGGGGATCAACAACTACCCATTTCTTCAAGATCAAGAGGACTGAGGCCATCTTCTGACAACAGAAAACATGAGGCCCACATGTTCATGTTCATCCACACAAGCACAATACTCTCATTTAGTCAAAATTTTCAGAACAAACACAAGAGTAAGGCAGAACAACATACACCTGGAATCCAATGAGAGCAAAGCCTCAGGCAGTATTAATATCATGAACATATGCCATTCATGGAAATATAATATGATATAATATAATATATTTTGCCAAATTTTAAAATGAAAGATGTGGATGAAGAGGTACACAGAAGCATGTGCTTATTTTACAAAAATATGTCAGGTGGCTTCTGTGGTTTCTATATCTACTATCAGCACAAAAAGGTCTTCACAGATAAATTTTGTCTTGAAAACAATAAACAAAAGATATAAAGTTAAAAATATAAAACCACCAGGCTTGCAAAATAGCTTAGCATTGAATAGGAAAGGTTTATACTGTATCTTACGTGATTTAGGGACTGAGACCAGATGGGGAATGTATGGGAGCATGAGAAGAAAGCTAAAGGATCAGTTTCAACCACAATACAGTAGACACACAGAACAAAATATGTCCTGTCTAAAAAGAAATACAGGGGTATAGCTTGAGCAGAGACTGAGGGAATGACCAATGAAAACTTGCCCAACTGGAGACCCACCTTATTTATGAACAAGCACTAATCCATGACATTTTTAGGGATACTCTGTTATGCTCCCACACAGGAGCCTTGCATAATTGTCCATTAAGAGGCTCCACCCAGCAGCTGACTTGAAACAGATGCAGAGAACCATAGTGAAACATTGAATGGTTCTTGGGGACTGTTATGGAAGAGTTGGGGGAATGATTGATGCCCCTGAAGAAGATAGCAACCCCTCCACAGGAAGACCAACAGACTCAACTAATCTGGACCCTTGGGGACACTCACAGACTGATCCAAAACCAATAGCACACACAGTCTAGACTAAGGCCCCTGGAACATATGTAGCAGATGTGTAGCTCAGTCTTCATGATGGTCCTCCAACAACTATAGCAGAGGCTGTCCCTAAAACTGCTGTCTATCTTTAGAATCTGTTCCTTGAACTGGGCTGTCATGTCTGGCTTCAATGGAAAGGATGAACTTAACCCAGCAGAGATTGGATGCACCTCAGTGTGGAGATACCCAGGGGCCCACATCTTCTCAAAGGAGAAACAGAGGATATTGAATAGAGGGACTCTGTGCAGGCAGTGGACCTAGAGTAGGGACTTCACAAAGTTCATAGCCATTTTATTTATAACAGCTTGAAACTGGACAAATCCCAGATGTCACTCAACCAAAATATGGATATAGAAAATGTAGTACATTTACAAAAGGAAAAACTATTCAGCTATAAAATACAAGGACATCATGAATTTTGAAGGCAAATGAATACAACTAGAAACTATTATCCTGAGTGAGGTAACCGAGACCTAAAAGCACATGCATGTGTGTACTCACTTACAAGTGAATAATAATCATAAAAACAGGAAACCCACACTACACTCTATAGACCCAAAGAAGCTAAACAAGAAGGAAGGCACAAATGAGCATGGTTGAATCTCACTCAGAAGTGGGAATAAAACAGTCATGGGAGGCAGATGGAAGAGAGAGAACTGGATGAGAGAGCAGATAAGAAGGGGAATCAGGGTGAACCAGCAACATGTGTGGCGAGAGACTATGGAGTTGATCTTAGCTGAGATGCATAGCAGTAAGATATGGATGCTGAAGAGGCAACAGCTGCAGTCAGGCAAGACTCCCCAGTGCAGAGTTAGAGACAACAACCAATCCAAATACCTTTTTACCCAACATTTGCTCCTGTCCACAAGAATACAATCTACAACATAGATTCTGTCCAGCAGCAAAATAATCCTTTAATACCATGTTGCTGTTCTAACTTGCTACTCTGCTGCTGTGATTGAATCCTCTAAGCAAAAGCATCTAAGATAATAAGTGGTTGTTGTACATGGTTCTGTCAGATCACAGTCCATCATTTTGAGAGCTTAGATTAAAAACTGAAGGCAAAACGCATGGGAAACACTGTCTCCTGGCTTGTTCTCTTGTTTGGTCACTGTCTCAAGCTCAGCCTGCTCTCTCATCCAGCCCAGGACCACTTGCTTAGGGATATTGCCACCCTCAGTGGAAGAGTCTTTTTTTTTTTTTTTTTTTTTTTTGGTTTTTCGAGACAGGCGTTCTCTATGTAGCCCTGGCTATCCTGGAAGTCACTCTGTAGACCAGGCTGGCCACAAACTCAGAAATCCGCCTGCCTCTGCCTCCCAAGTCCTGGGATTAAAGGTGTGTGCCATCACTGCCCGGCATAGAAGAGTCTTCCTAATCAATCATTGACACTATCTCTCACAGACATAGCAACCAGCCATTCTGATGAGGACACGCCCTCAATTGAGGTTCCTTCAGATGTCTGTAGCTCTGAAATGCTGAGAACTGAAAACAAGTATGACACAGATACAATAATAAATGAGGAAGTTGTTACAACACAAAACCCATGAGCTAACCATAACAATACAGAAGCTCCTGCCATCCTATGAGGAACTTGGAGTTTTGGCTAAGCAAGGACAAAATAGGGAGGGCACCTGGCTCAGAGCAGGGAAGGATACACTGGAATGGGGAGCTCAGAGGATGTGCTGACAGGGGGTAAGGCATCTTTAACTTTGGGTTTCCAGGCCAGTGCTACCAAAGACAAGGCTAAAACAGCTGGAAAGTGGACAGAAAAGCAGATTGTCTCACAGATCCAGAAATGATCACCACAAAGGACAGGATCTCTGACCCAAGGAAGATATGCTAAATTTGTTAGAATCGATGAACAATGACCTTCCATCTCATGACAACTCCAAGGTCAAAACTACAGAGTCACATATGAACTGGGCAGAGGGTAGTTCAGGAGGTGGGAAATGAGGTCTTTATCTTTCTACCCTGTAAAATAAGGTAGGCAGAGCCTGATTTTGCCCTGGATGCTGTCTGGAAGAGCTCTCTGTCATGCACTAGTCAATGGGTCTAGGTCCTGTTGTTAAGAAGGATTTATCCCAAGGTGTGGGACTAGAAACTAAATCGATTCGGGTGGAGTCTTTCTCATTTCTTCAGTGAGAGAATGACAGACTTCCACACACAAAATAGACAGCCAAAAGGGGGTGATAAAGGCTACCCAGAAGATTCCTCCACTTGGATAGAGGAGAAAATGAAGACAGGATGGCAGCTGTGAGCCCTGTAGTTGAAAGTTCTGAAGGAATAAATGAGGTACGATCACTTTCAAAATGCAGTGAAATGCAATTGAAAGAACAAGAGTCCTCAAAAAAAATTATGTTTGATCTTGTGAAATGTTATTTAGAAAATAAATTCTCACTCTTGATTCTCTTAGTCATATATAGATGCATCTCAGTATCCCAGATGAAAGAAAAGTCCATGGAATACTTCAGCCTGGAAGGGTCTATATGTAGCTGAGAAAAACTGAACAACCTTATTAAATACTGTGGTCAAATTTAAAACCTATATTTAGCACACATAAAACACCATCTCATTATCAAAGAGAACTTCTCAATAATAGATTGTGTTCTTTGTTACACTAACCATGACTGCTCCCTGATTTAAATGATGGCAGGAGTTTCTACTATCAAATGAACAGATTTATAGAATTATTCAGGTATCCTATCTCACGTCCTTGAACTTCAACTGTCTTTTCTTATAATGCAGCAGATACATGTGCTTCATGTGCACAGGGAATCCAGAATGTGACTTGTGTGCTGAGTTTAAGCAGCTCTGCAAAAAGATATTTATTAGATAAGGATAGACACCTGTGTTCAAGGACATTATCCAGACAAAGTCAGGCAGAGAAATGGAATTCCTGCTGATAAAGGGTGTAACGACCCAGCTGCCCAACTTTGGGCATCAAACTGTAACGGCCCACTCTGTTCTGCTTGTCTGGGTCTAGTGAGAGAGAGAGTGTGGGGCAAGCGACTCGAAGAATGAGGACAAGACAGAGGTTCTGATCAAGTCTCTAGTCTCATTTATTGTCTCTCTCCTATATTGTCTCTCTCGTTGTCTCTTGTATTCTCTCTATTGAAGGGAAATCTGGGGTATCTATAGGCTTTTGCCACGTGCCTTGCAGGTGTGGATATGGCGTGAGCCTTGCAGCTCCGAGCACAAGATATGTGGGATATCAGAGTGTTCTCTGCTGTTGTAGGCTGTTGAAAAACAAGTCTCACGTCAGGGTATATGGCTCAAGATGGCTGAAAAGCTGAAAGCCACTTTCTGCTAAAAGTTGGCTCCCAACAAAAGGGAGTCCTCCATTTTGGGCTGACTTCCACTGAAGACTTGTGGCCTGCGACCTTCATACAAGTTTTCCAAAACGTTGATTCCTGAAATCATGGATCTTGGCTGTGAGAGAAACTGTATCAAATACTGAAATCTGATTCAAAATATATCCAGCCTAGGACCCTGCTCAGCTCTCCAGGTGGCTGTCCCATAATTGGCTGTGTAAAGGTGTCTTCTAAAGGTCATTCAGCACCTTCAGGGTAACAAGGAATACAGTATTAATGGTAATTAATACCATTAGAATCCATGATCATTGGCCCACTGTCTCACTTCTCTGCTGTGAAATGAGTTCCTTGGTCAGAAGCAATACTGTGTGGAATGCCATTGTGGTGAATGAGGCACTCAGTATGTCCAAGGATCGTGGATTTGGCAGAAGCCATGTGTGCATGAAAGGCAAAATCATAAGCAGAATATGTATCTATTCCAGGAAGTAGAAAGCTTTGTCCTTTGCCCAAGAGAAATGATCTGATGTAGTCAACATGCCACCAAGTCACTGGCTGGTCAACCCAGGATATAGTTCCATATCTAGGGCTCAGTTTGGGTCTCTACTGCAGATAGATCTGGAATTCACCAGCAGATGTGGCCATGTCAGGCTTGGTGAGAGGATGACTCTACTGTTGTATCCATGAATAAACCCCACTGTGTCCACCATGGTTACTATGTTCATGGTCCCATTGGAAAATGACAGATATAGCTGATGACACGCTGACTTCCCACAGAATAGATCCTCCTAACTACTTGATTACTGAATGTTTGCTCAGCTGAACTTACCTTTTGTTCAGCATTTACATGGGACATAAGTATCTTTACATCCTTTGAACATATTGAGAGATCTATCCACATACTTCTTGCTTTTATATCTTTCTCAACAGTATTCTGTTTTGTTTTGTTTTGTTTTTTTTTTTTTTTTTTTGGTTTTTTGAGACAGGGTTTCTCTGAGTAGCCCTGGCTGTCCTGGAACTCACGCTGTAGACCAGGCTGGCCTCAAACTCAGAAATCCACCTGCCTCTGCCTCCCAAGTGCTGGGATTAAAGGTGTGGGACCACTGCCTGGCTGCTTTTTTTATTTTTTCTCAACAATATTCTAATTGTTCTGTTTCCTAGTCTCTGACAGTTAAGCCACCCCACTGATTATAGCTGATGATTCAGTGAATGATCACACATTTCCAAACAAATGCATGAGCATGACTACTGCATGAAGCTCTGAACTGTGGTGATTTCCCTTTACTGGTGTCTTTCAGGATTGTCCCAGAAACATGTTTTCATGCTGCAGTTGTTCACTTTTGGATGGGGCCTGCATAACAGGCTGAACCCTTAGTAAAGCAGGGCCTAGTTATATCTTCCTTAGTCACTTGATAATAGGGCCTGTATCCGGAAGTTCTAGGTGCATGTATAATACCAGGGGCATTGTACAGGAATAGAAACTAGGCTTCTAGGCAACTCAGGTACTTAGCATTATTTTCCAAGTTGGCTTGTCCGTAGCAAAACCCAAGCCTATCTCCACTCTCAAGGCTAATACCCAACAAGACTAGAATTTTCAAGTTACACCCTCAACAATAACAGGGTCTCCAGGTTATTCCCCCAACAAACCTGCACCTCAGGTTACAAGTCCATGCCTAACAAACACTAATGCAGAGGGGAGGTTAAGTTAACTTTATGATGTGACTCCCAGCACCAGCCAATTATGTTAAAGGCCACAGCAACTTCCTCAGCAACTTTCCAATTAGATGCTTGCACACATACTCCCTATTGCAAGAGACATTTAAAATGGCAGCATTCAATCTTGTTTTTCTTAATCAGCCACCATATTCACGACTAGCCTAAGCCTGCAGCCAGGAGCTACTGTATCCATGATGCTCAGCTCAAGCCATCTGCTCAGATAGTGAGATACACCAACCCTGCCACCCACAAGATGCCAGTGTGAGAGATGGCTCTGCCAACCTCCCATGCTGTCTTCACAATGCTTGGCTGAACCCAGATCATACCATCATCCACATGGGCTCAGTACAAATGAGACTCTAATGCTTAGGTTATCCAAAGGCTTTATAAGTTTGGTAATGATCAAAACAAGATGTCCATACAATCACCAATCTAGATACCCAATACTCAGTCTAGATATACCAACTACCTTTGACTGTTAGAGACACTCGCATATCAACTTCCATGTTCCCTCTGTCTCATCCCTCCCCCAGCTCCTCCTCTTACTTCTTCTCTTTCTCTCCTTACTCCTCCCACCTTAGCTCTTCCTAAAACTCCCCACTTGATCTTAGAATAAAGTCTTTCCATGATAGACACTTGGGGTTCCACCACCACCAAAACAGACTTGGCTGATGCTGGTGCATTGGGGACAGGGCAAGCTAGCTCAAACAGAATAAAGACCCTTCTGTGAGTTGCATCAGATCAGCTCCTGTGTGTGTCTTTTTGGGGATCATTAACATTTCCCTGGCATGACATGTTCAATCTCTAGTAAGATGGAATTGCAGGCCAAGATATTTCTTTTCGAGGGAAGATAGTTGGATAGAGTTGATGGTAGAGCTTTGCTCCAATATTCAAAATCTATGATTCACAATAAACACCTGCCAAAGGCTCCAAAAAACATTCTTTGCAGCACTGAGCAGCAGAGAAAAGATTGGGTGCTCAAAGCAATTTTCAATTAAATACAGAGGCAAGCTCCAGCTACAGGCAACATTCCTACGAACAGAAATAAATAATAATCAGGAATTTAAAAATTAAAATATTCTTTTTTTTTTAAAAAAGATTTATTTAGTTTATGTATAATTACACGTTTGCTGTCTTCAGACACACCAGAAGAGGGTATTGGATCCCAACACAGATGGTTGTGAGCCACCATGTGGTTGCTGGGAATTGAACTCAGGACCTCTGGAAGAGAAGTCAGTGCTCTTTTTTTGGAATATTTTCTTTACTTACATTTCAAATGTTATTCTCTTTCTCGCCCCCCCCAACTCATTATCCCATCCCTCCTCCCCTGCTTCTATGAGGGTGTCCCCCCCCACACCCAATCACTCACCCACTCACTCCCGGAGTTGGAATCTTGATGTAATTTTAATTTCTCCTGATGACTAAGCATAACACATTGCTCATGTGTTATGTATGGTACACATGTGGGAATCAGAAGACAACTTGTAGAAGTGAATTCTCCTCCCACCCTGTGGGACCCATGTGCTATAAGCTCAGGTCTTCAGACATGTTGGCAAATACTTTTAAGCACTGAGACATCTCTCCAGCACTTTTTCACATATTTATTGGCCATATGAATTTCATTTTTTAAAACTTGTATGTGTATGTGTATTTTTCCTGCATGTATGAATGTGTGTGCCTGGTACCAGTGTAGGTCAGAAGACAGCTTCATTCAGACCTCCCTGCCATGTTGGTGCTGGAAACTGATCCAGAGTTCTCCAAAAGAGTAGTAAGCAATAAGCAATCTTTACTGCTGAGCCAGCACCCCAATACCCATATTTTGTCTTTTGAGATCTGTTTTTTTTTTTTTTTTCAATTCATTTGGTTATTCAATGACTGGGACATTTGGGTACTTTTGGGGTTCTTTAAAGATTAATCTTCTCAAAGATAATATAAGTAACAAAGTCCTTTTCTTCCAGACTCTTTCTTCACTCTGCAGATTATTGCCCTTGCTATACAAAGCCTTTTAATTGCTTTCTGTCCAGCTTGCCAATTTCCCTCCTTCCTCGTCCAGCATTATTGGAATGATTTTAAATTACATTTTTCTATTTCTAGGATTTCTGTTGTTTTTACAGCTGACTTTTAAAAATTTATCACCACAGCCAGGCAGTAGTGGCACATGCCTTTAATCCTATCACCTAGGAGGCAAAGGCAAGTGGATGTCTGTGGGATCCAGGACAACCTGGACTACAGATAGGGTTCCAGGGCAGCCGAGGATAAACAAAATCTGTATCAGGAAAAAGAAAGAAAAAAAAAAAGAAAGAAAGAAAGAAAGAAAGAAAGAAAGAAAGAAAGAACAAACTTATCTCCACAAATAACACATAGTTGTCAAAGTGATATAGTATAAAAAAAATGATTTCTGTGAAAATATATTTCTCTGCAATTCCTGGCTAGCTCCAAACTGTGCTGACCTTGAGCATCAGCGTTTACTTTGTGTTTTAGATTTAGTCTTTGTAAAGAATGTGCTGTATGTACATCTTTGTTACTGCTGTCGGGATGTCCAGCATCAGCACTGGGATGAAGCGGCTCCTGTTAGGCATTTATCCCTACTTCCCTGGCATGGCCACCATCGTTTGTCTTCTCAGCTTTATGTTATAGGAGAGCCCTGTGCAGATGTCACAGGTGCTATTTAACAGCTACCACAATATAATCATTATGCTAAAAATTGAAGTTATACATGGAAGAAGCTCAGACACTTCCATAATCAGTTTTGTCTCCTACATGGGAACACACTCAAACCCAGAAGGGCACACTGGTCTGATCTGTATCAATAGATCTGTCCCATCTATTGATCTCTAATTCACCAGTGGCACAAAAACACCTCTTTCAAACTAAACAAATGTTTTGGGTTGTTTGCTTGTTTTGGTAGCTAAATGCAACATCAATCCTCATGCCTTCCCTCCTTCCACACTACAAGGAAAGCTCACAGATTTCCTCTACCAACCTCTGCCCAGTGAAGAATTTAGAGAAAACAACTGGGCTGTACTGTAGTTTTGTGGGCAAGATGCCTTGACTGACTCACCAAAGCAGCAATGATTAACTTCACTTATAGTCGATAAACTATGCAATAATGGATACGCTAAGGTCAGTTTATAAGGCCTACAGCAGCACTTCACTTTGGTACAGCCAGTTTGGATGTGTCCAAATTTACAAGAAAAGAACTGCCCATTTGACAAGTCACAATCACAGACAGATGATCAGCCTTTACCACATAGAGACACCTTTCCAAAAAAGACTAAAGAACATACACCAACTATCTTTTTCACAATTAAAATTAAACCGAGATCCACTCAGACTGCATTCCCTCCCTCTTACCCTCCAAAGGAGAGAAGAACGATCATCAATGGCTGGAGGCTGCTGCACTGAAGCAGCACTAGAGCCGGCTTCACGCTCAGGAGGGGATGCTATGTCTCGTCCTCATGGTTTCGGGTGCTCTACACAGTCAGAGAAACTTCTCTAGTAGCAAACTATAGAAATGATCCCTGAAAGTATAGTCTTACCTGCAGATGCTCTCCATCGTCCAACTGTACCAAGTGCCCTCACATCTTACACATGGCGACCTCCGCCAAGACGCCCCACGATATCCCTGTCGGGGCCCCCATCGCACAACACGTCTGCCCACGCGGGGACACGCTCTCTGGCCTCTCCATACCCAGTCTACTGGGCATTTGGAGTCGATACAGTTTCCCTGCACTGCCACCACGATTAGCATACAGTCGCCAAGCAGCCAATCGGCTCACAGTTCACTTCTGCCTCGTCCCACCTCCGCCTGTGATGGGTCACGAGTTGTCACTGACGGCCACATGCTGCCCGCGCCCCACCCCCAACCGCGCTTCCTCCCTGCAGCAGCGCCCGCCTTCAGCCCCTACGCTGTGGGAAGAGCCGCACGCAGCCGCTTGCCGGTTTGGATCTGGATCAAGCCCGAGGCCTTGCATGAGAAACAAAATGAAAAACAACGTTGGGAAAAATGGCAATTCAAGGACTTCGTGCAATATTTAATAAATTCTGTGGGTAAAGGGCATGGTGGTTCACTGCTGTAATCCTAGCACTTGGGAGAGGAAGGCAAGGGGTCAGGAATTTGAAGCCTGTTTTAAGATTTTGAAGCCAGCCACACCTACATGAAAACTAGTCTAAAATGATCAAAAAACAAAGCTGTGTTTAGAGAAAAGTGAAAATAGACAAAGCGAACTGGCCACATTGTTAATTACTGACTCAATTACTGGATATGTACTTGATGATCACTATTTTAATCTCTCATCCCATTTTAGCATTTTACCAGTAGGAGAAGCATTATTTCCTTTTCTTATAGATGTTTCATTGCCTGACATCTGTTTAACAAGAGATGGAAAAAAAAACTTGGGTCTCTTTTCTCTCTGGTACAAAGAGCAGTGTCTGACTTATTGGGAGTGAGGAAAGCTCTGACTGAAATTAGTTCTGAATGAATGTGTGTTATTAACATGAGCACATCCATATCAAGACCCACTCAAACTCCTATGAAAAGAGATGGCAATACCTTCCTCTGGTTTGTGTGCACGTGTTGATAGTGTGTGGAGAAAATATCCACCATACCTTTGCTTCTTCCCATATATTTTACACCTGAAGATGGCTCCCCTACAAACTCTGGTCTCTCTGGTCATGGCCCTTCAATATTTAAGACTTCTCCATTCTTCATTCTCCCTTCTGTTTTCTTTGCTTTTGGGATAGGGTCTCACTCTGGCAGGACTAAACCTCTCTTTGTAGAGCAGGCTGGCCTTGAACTCACAGAGATCCCTCTACCTCTGGCTCCCAACTGTTGGATTAAAGGCTGTACCATCATACCCCACTTACTTTCCACCTTCTGAGACATCTCTGCTCCTTCACTATGCATGCTATACCTTGGTCTTTGAGTAGATGCTCCAACAGCACACGAGTCTGAACATTTCTCTAACATATTCTAAGATTTAACTTGCTAGACATGTTGGGTCATGCTATAATCCTGACACTAAGGAGGCTGAAAACAGGGGTTAACCACAAGTATGAGGCCAGACTAGGCTACACGCTAAGTTCCGTATCAACTGGGTAAAAAGAGAACCATCCCCCAAAATAAAGATCAGAAGAGCTGGTTCAGCAGGTAGAGTATTTGCTTTCTATCAGAGGGCTGGATCCTAGCACCTAGAACAGGCAGGTCACAAATGCCTTTTCCTAAACTATAAAGGACCCGATATCCCTTTCTGACTTCCATGAATACTTACACACATACATGTGCATACATATACACACATAGATCCTCTTAAGAGATAATTAAAGGGCTGCATTCCTCCCTTGGAACCCTTCTCACTCTTGGGAATGTTTCTCCCTTTTCCTTAATAAATCGGGGCCTATGGGTGGCACTTTCTACCAATACTGAAAACCTGAGTTTGATTCCCAGAAAACACTTTGCTAGCATTTCTTCTAGGCTCCACCCCAGTTACCTGGCAACAGCCAGGAATGCCAGACTTGCTATAAAAGGGGTTGCTTGCCCCTCCTCTCTCTCTCTCTTACTCTCTTACCCTCTTCCCTCTGTCCCTTCTCTCCTCATTCTCTCTCTCTCTCTCTCTCTCTCTCTCTCTCTCTCTCTCTCTCTCTCTCTCTCGGTCTCTCTCTCTCTCTCTCTCTCCCTTTCTACCTCTCTCCTCTCTCCTCTCTCCTCTCTCCTTTCTCCCCCCCCAACTTCCCCTCCCAATGCCCTAATAATAAACTCTATTCCATACTATACCCATTGTGTAGCTGGTATCTCAGAGGGAAGGGATGCCTCAGCAGCACACTGCACCTCCACCAACCATATGCCTGGCTTCTCTTTCTTTTTTTATAAAACACAACACACATGGTGGAAGGTAAGAACCAATTCCCACAAGTTGCCCTCTGTGTAAAAACATACACACACAATAAATAAATGTAAAAAAATTTAAAAAATAAATGTACATTCATTCTGCAATGATAATTAAGCAAGTCAATAAAACAATACTATTTAAGATGCTACTTCTCTGTAAGCCTTCCTTGACCTCTTCAGATAATAATGACCACATTGTATTTTTTTTGTTTGTTTTTCAGACAGGTTTCAATAAGGAGCCATGACTGTCTTGGAACTTACTATGTAGACCAAGTTGATCTTGAACTCACAGAAATCTACATGCCTCTGCCTCTGAGTACTGCAATTAAAGTCATGCACCACTCTGGCAAACCACCACGTATTTTGAGACCCCAATTATCTTTCTATGTGCATGTGCACAGATCAATTAATTGCAAATATATTTATTTACTTTACTAAAGTGGGTGTATTTAAATTTTGGTTTTGTCTTTTTGTGTGTGGTAGTTTGAATCAGAATGGCCCCCATAGGCTCACATTTCAATTCTTTTTTTTTAAAGATTTATTTATTTTATGTATGAGTACACTGTTGCTGTCTTCTGACACACCAGAAGAGGGCATTGGATCCCATTACAGATGGTTGTGAGCCACCATGTGGTTGCTGGGAATTGAACTCAGGACCTCTGGAAGAGCAGTCAATGCTCTTAACCACTGAGCCATCTCTCCAGCCCTCACGTTTCAATTCTTGGTTCCTAGTGAGTAGAACTGTGTGGGAAAGATTAAGAAGTGTGGCCTTGTCGGAGATACTGTGTCACTTGTGGTGGGTAGCCATTCCCAGTAAGCTATCTCTTTGTAAATGTAAACTCCCAGCTACTGTCCCCATGGTCATGCATTCCTGGCATCCTACTCCCCTCCATGATGGTCATGACTCTGAAACTGCATGCTCTAATTGGACTTTTTTTTATAAATTGCTTTGGGCCTGACATCTCTTCCAAACAGAAAGTAAGAGTGTACAAGCACATGTCCCACTTGGTTGTAGCCCTCCCTCACAATCTACCTTGTTTGAAACTGGTTCTTTTCTTGCTACTGACCGCAGTCAGCTAACCAGTGTAAATTTATCAGTCTTGAGCAGGCCAAGCAGACCTTGAACATTTGTCAAGACAGGTCTTAATAACCTGGACAGAGACATCTGCCTTGCCTGTAGTTACAGGTTTCCATAGAGACTTAGCTGTTTTTGCTGCCGTGCTGACCTTGCTCTACAACATACTCAAGCTGAATCAGAGGATGGATGTTGCAGTTTTTCCCTTTATAAACACAGTGCTTATTATTAACTTTGAGCCTTTATCAGAACCTTCTTGTCTTGGCTTCATTCTTCTCTCGCCCCCTGCCCTTTTCATTTCCATCCCTCCATTCAGGTGCACCCTATTTGTCCTTTAGCCACCGGATGGCTACAAGCCAGTCTGCAGGCCTCCAGGGATTCTTTTCTCCCTAGTACACCACTCATGGTAGGAGCACTGACAGTACCTATTCCTGATACTGGAAGCAAACTGGGTTCTAAGGATTCCAACTTCAATCCTCACATAGTCAGGCTGAATGAGCTACCCACTGACCTACCCTCACTGCCCACTGTAGAGGTCCTGTTCTTCATGTGTGAAGAGAATGAGCTGTGCAGCTTGTCTCCTCACAGGCTCAAGTGATTATCTCAGTTCAGTTCCTACATAGCTGCTAGGACAGGAATGTGACAGTGAGTATGTTTTTCAAGACAGGGTTTCTCCGCAGGGCACTAGTGGCTCACGCCTTTAATCCCAGCACTTGGGAGGCAGAGGCAGAAAGATTTCTGAGTTCAAGGCCAACCTGGTCTACAGAGTGAGTGCCAGGACAGCCAGGGCTACACAGAGAAACCCTGTCATGAAAAACCAAAAAAAAAAAAAAAAAAGACAGGGTTTCTCTATGTAGCCCTGGAAATCCTTCTCTAGACCAGGCAGAGATACACCTGCCTCTGCCTCTCCAGTGCTGGGATTAAAGGAGTGTGGCACCACGGTCTGACTATGACACTGTATTTGGCCCTGGGCATTAGGGTGTAGCTGAGGCTGGGTCTCACTCTTTACCTAGACAGTCCTTGAATTTATGGTCATCTATCTGCCTAACCCTCCCACATGCTGGGGTTACAGACATGAGGCATCACACTAGGTTTAGGTCTTTCTGTTTTCCTTTTTACTTTGTCTGGACACAGGCATGTTTTATGTAGCCCAGGGTGATCTACAACTTAAGGCCCTCATCCTCTAATACCCTAGTGCTGTGATTGGAGACATGCAGTATTTCAAAAACCAGAGGCAGAATAAACATAAAGAGAACTATCAAGAAACACAACTCAGGATTGTCATGCTCAACAGGAGAGCTCTGTATGGACCCATAAATACTCATATGTGTGTATCTTTGCCATAATGTGAATATTGCTACTGTATTGTGCTTTAATCTCATAAATATGAATGTTGTAACTATATTGTGTTTTAATTGTTAATTGATTTGTGTGTCACTCCAGTAAATACTTGATGGTTTAAAAAAAAGAAAAAGATATAGGGGTCGGGGAGGGAGTCAGTCAGTCAGTCACTGCATGTGATGTAGGCCAGGTACTAGGTACTCAGGAGGAAAAAATAAAGAAAAACCCAAAGTTCAAGAGCAAGAGAGCTGGAACATGTCCACAATCCTAGTGCTCAGCACGTTATAGCAAGAGGAATACACTAAGTTTGAGGTCAACCTGGACTAAAAGTAAGAACAGACCACCCTGGGCTGCACAATGAAATACTCTCAAGAGGGAAAATACAGATAGTGACATACCTGACCAATTAAGAGCACTGGCTGCTCTTCCAGAGGACCTAGGTTTGATTCCCAGCACCCACATAACAGCCACAACCATCAGTAATTCCACTTACAGGGTATCTTCTATTTCCTCTAGCATCAGGCATACAGACAAACACCCATATACTATGAAGCACAGCTTAGAAGAAACATTGGAGAAACCAGAATTGTCAATTACGCATGCCTATTTTCTTCAAAGCAAGGGAATGAATGGTGACTCATCACCTGGAGCGCTGAAGTGACCAACAACCTTATGACCCTCTGCTTGTCAGTTAGGAGGCAGCCTCCACCTGACTCCCCAATGTCCTGAGCTCTGCCTCTCAGCGAATAAAATACACCCCTATGAAAAAGGCCCCATGTACTGTGCATTCTCCACCAACAGAATCTATCCTTATGCTTCCCACAGACCCTTCCTCATAGCCATCAGTTCTCAAACTGTAGATCATATAATCAGATATCCTTCCTATCAGATATTTACATTTCAATTCATAACAGTAGCAGAAATACAGTTATGAAGTAGCAACAAAATTTCATGCCAGGGTTACCACATGAAAAATTGTAGTTAAAGGGTTGCACCATCTGGAAGGTTGAGGACACTGGAGTAGCCCTAGTCTTGAGCGCTGTTATCAGCCAAAAGAATCTCTCTTATTGTACAAGGTCACAGGTGCTTGGATACTTTGCAAAGAAATTTCAGTGTAGCCATCCCTGAAGCTTTGTTATAAGAACTGTCACATGGAGACTTTTCCCTCAAAGCTTTACTATGTTTAAATGTGTAAGGAAAGCAAATCAGTCCCTGAAGGGTATAATCCAGTCCTGCAAAGATGGTCTCATTCTTCACCAATTGAGGACTGTGTTAACACCTCCCAGGAGGCTTGTAAGAAGGACATTCCTGACATTAAAATATGTATCTTTGAAAGAGGGATGTCTGGCCTGTTATTGGTGGTGCACACCTTTAATCCCAGCACTTGGGAGGCAGAGGCAGGTGGATTTCTGAGTTCTGAGTTCTAACGAGTGAGTTCCAGGACTGCCAGGGCTACACAGAGAAACACTATCTCGAAAAACCAAAAAAGAAAGAAAGAAAGAAAGAAAGAAAGAAAGAAAGAAGAAAGAAAAAAGAAAGAAAGAAAGAAAGAAAGAAAGAAAGAAAGAAAGAAAGAAAGAGGGATGTCTATATTGATGGTTCAGCATTTAAAAGAGCTTGCTGTAAAACAAGAGGACCAAATGTAGCAGAATTTTAGCAGAGCATAAATGAATTATGCCATGATAGCACCCAGGCTTTGAAGTAGTCAGTGATTGTTATCTGAGGTTTTAAGGATTGTTCCTAAGGAGTCTCAGAGCCTTTGCCTAGTTGAGTCCAGAGACATACCAGGCAAACTAGGAAGTCTCATCAGGCCGAGAACTCCTTAGATAATGATTCCTTAGATAAGAGGTTTTAGTATTTAGACCGACTTGCTAAAGCTCCTTTTGTGAAACAATAAAAAGGCATCTGCTAAGCTGCCAGTGTTCAGGTGTCAGAGCTGGCACCCTGCTGCCAGCAAGGCTCTAATGCACCCTGCAGTATCACTCTTTCACAGAACACTGACAGCCAGAGGGTTTTGGTTTCTTTTTCTTCCACTGCTGTTCCTCAATCCTTCGGAAAGCAATGACCTCTTTTTCTTTGTATTATTGTTGCAAAGATCAGAGACTGCAGCACTCAGCATAAGGCAGGCACTATCCCACAAACACCTGTGAGCCCTGCAGGACTGCTGGCATCCTGCCTAGACAAAAGCGAGGCATACTCCAAGTTCAGGGAGAGAGCCTGTCTCAAAGGAGGAAAACAGATAGAGAACACCTGCTGCCCCTGCCGGTGCCTGTGCACCCTCACACACTACACACAAATATACCTCCTCATACATTTGAAAAAGAAAACTGAAGGACTTGAATGTTGGTACAGAGGCTTGGGTCGGTACAGAGAAGAAGACATGGGAAAGAAGAAGGGGAAAATTAGGAAAACCACTAGGGGTGGGGGGGGAACTCTGAAGAAATCTAAAGAAAAGCAAAATATTAGAGGTTGGAGAGATGATTTTCTGAAAGACCAGAATTTGATACCCACACCCACATCAGGAGGCTCAAATCCACTTGTAATTCCAACTCCAGAGGGTCTGTCACTTCTGGCATCTGATTTGCACGTATAATTTAAAATACAGGTACAAAATGAAAAACTTAGTATTACATGGAGGGGAACACTGATTCAACTGTTGGGAACTACAGATGCCAACAGTCAGGCATAGTGGCACACACAGCACCCAGTTTTATTTTTTATTTTCTTTTTGGCTTGGTTTGGCTCTGGTTTTTATTTTTATTACTTTGTTTTGTTTTGTTTCAAGACAGGATTTCTCTGCATGGCCCTGGCTGTCCTCAACATTTGACATGTAGATCAGGTTGGCTTCAAACCTACAGAGATCCACCTACCTGTGTTTCCCAAGTGCTGGAATTAAAGGTGTGAGCCAAGGAGCCCAGATACCCATGTCAGAGTCCCGGGAGTTACAATGAACTTACAATGCTGCTTGGATTACTTGCAATACTGAGGATGAGTCCTAGACAAACAGTTGCTAGGCTGCACTGTTTACAGAATAAGGCCTAGAAAAAAAAGCTTGTCCATTTTTACTACAGGTGAAGCATTGTGATGAATAGTATAACTATATTAACTGTTGACCTGACAGAAACTAGAATGACCTCAGAGATGCACACCTGTGGCAGATCATTTTGATTAGGTTAATTGAAATTGGAAGACCCACCCATGGTAGAGAGTGCTGTTTCCCTGGACTGGGATGCTGGGCTGAATACAAAGGAGAAAGTGAGGCAAGCACAGGCATTTGCTGCTCTGCTTATTGACTGTAGCATCAAGAAATCCTCCTCCTCAAGCACCTCCCAGGGATTTCTCTGCAGTAACAGGTCAGACCCTGTTGGGCCTTGGACGAGGTAACTCCATTTAATCTGTTACCTTTGGTCACGTAGGACAGGTAGAGTGTGTGACTAACAAGTCTCCACCTCCAGAAATTTAAATATTAATGAATTATCAAAAGGCCAGGGGCGTAGCTAATTAAGTTATTCCCTCCCCTTTCTCCCTTCCCTATAAGACTGGTCTCCCCTGGCCTTTGGGGGGGGGAGCTCACAACACCTGCATCCATTCACCATGCCATGAACAATAAAAAGCTTTGGAAAACCGGACTCCACATGTCCATGGTCTCTGCGCCTGATTCCAAGCTTTTGGAACCCTGGAACCTTGCCGATGCAGCCGCCGGCCTGCCCACCGACAGCTGCTTGAATGTGGGATCTTCCGCTGGCGGCGCGGGAAGCCCTGGTGCCGGACCGCCCTGAGACTCTGTTGCCGGACTCCCTCCCTTCCCCCCCCCCCCGCCCGCCAGATTTCGTTCCCCGCAAGACCCGAAACTAGAAGCCACAGTAAACCCTCGGTCTTTAAGTTACTTTTGACAAGGTATTTTAATCATAGCAACAGAAAAAACAAAACTAAAAAACCAAGACAGGTAAGTTGAGCCAGAATCCCACTCTCTAACTCAGGGTAGCCTAAAAGATGCTAGACAACTCAGACATGGCTTCAAACTTCGATCCTTCTGCCTCAGCCCTTTAAGTGCTTGGATAACAGGTGTGACTTACTTATATAGGTAATTTTCTTTGTTGCTGTTGTTTTGAGGGTTTTATTTAGAAAAGGTTCAATGTAGCTCAAGTTGGGCTACAACTCACTATGAAGCCGCAGATACTCTGAACTCCAGATCCTCTTGCTTTTACCTCCCAAAATCTGGGATTACAAGGCAAGCACAACCATACCAGGCTTATTGTTTATTTGACAAGGCAGGGAGGGGATCTCATACTGTAGCCCAGGCTGGCCACAAACACAAAGCAATCTGTCTGCTTTAGTCTCTTAATCCTGGGATTTTGGGCATAAACCATGTAGGAAATCAGATGCAATTAAAAACCATTTTTTTCCAGTTCTAGAAATTAAGAACATTTACTATTCTCACAGAGGACCCACATGGTAACGCACAAACCAGTCACAATTCCAGTTCCAGCAGGTTCACTGCCTCTCTCTGACCTCCTATGACAATAAACACACACACTACACAGACACATATGCAAGCAAAACAGCCATATACATAAAATAACAGTATTTTTAAGGACTCAGAAAATTCTAAAGTAAGTCTCCTGAGACTCAGAAAGTAAACAACTCAAAAATCTCAGGAAACTTGCCAGATGCATAAAGCCCCTCCTTCCTCAAGGTTATATAAGTGGCAAGGCCTGCTAATACAGAGAAGACTCTTATAACTGTCCAACTGCATTTAAGGTATATAGAGAACTCCAGGGTTCCAGCTTTTGGGAGGATCACATACAATGGGGTAGACTTTTGGTGATGAAGCCGGCTTTGAGTCTTCTATGCTCCTGTACATAACCCCTCACCCATAGTTCTATAAGTAACCCAATAAACTCATTGGTTCACCAAGTTAAACTTCGGTGATATCATTATTCTAGTGTTTCATCAGTTCTCTAGATAGTGTGAGTAGACATTTTCTCATGTCTCCCAGAAACATTATCACACTACAGATGGAAATAGTGGTATGTGCCTATCATCCCAGCATCGGGGAAATGGAGGCAGAAGAATCAGAAATTCAGCAAATTTGAGGCCAATCTGGGCTACAATGAGATTCTCTGTGTCTCTGTCTCTGTCTCTGTCTCTGTCTCTGTCTCTCTCTCTCTTTCCATCTATCTATCTATAATGAGAGAAAATAATTAGAAGAATATAAGCTCTGACACATTAAGATACAAAAGGAACCATTCCATTGCTGTGTTAATAAATGACAGACTATGTTCCCAGTTTATTCTAAGATCTTGGCCTAACTTTGTTACCTTCCCATGGAACTGGTAAGAACAGCATAGGAAATAGCCAGGTGGTTTTAGAGCAGAGGGCTACTAAAGTTTCCCTTGACTAAAAGCACTGGCCTTGTGAGTAATTCTGTCCTTGCCTAATTCTAGAAATATTTAAGCCAAGATTTCTTTGGTTCTGCTCTGGCCAGAAGTAAAGACACCACAAGGGAAGTCTGTTCTCTGTTCATCTCTCTCCTTCACATGAGCACCTTTCTTAGAACTGTATATGAAGACATGACAAAAACTGTGAGTGACACCTGGACATTTCATGGTTGAGCCATCTCCCTTCCCATTCCTCACCCCAGTTTCTGTTCTGGACAAAACCACTCTATTGGAAGGTCAGTGGTATTCCACTTCTGAGATACATTCTGCTTCACAGCAGCTCTGCCTACTTCCTCTCAAGCTCCCACCTATTAGTCTATACCAAAACATTTTTTCTAAATCCATTCTTCTATTATCCATGAACTTCAACATCAGAGTCTGGGGGCTGTTGGGAGGTGACTCCTAGCAGAAAGCAGCTACTACCTTTGCAGCCATCTCAGGCCATATATTTGCAGGTTGATACTTTCTCCCCCGACAAGAGATTTGTTTTTCTAGCATGGTATTTCTACAAACAGCCCACAACAGCTAAGCACACTCTGATAAACATCTTGTTTTTCTCAGACATACCTGGGACTTGTTGTTTAGTGTCCCCAGCTGCACTCCCCTGCTTGTGCTTATATATCCATAATTGCCTTTCAATAAACAAGACTTGATCAGACACCTTGTCTTGTCTCCATTCTTCGAATCTCTTGTCCCTCCATCCCCACTCTCCCTTGCAGACCCTGTTGACTGACCTGCGGGCTAGGTCAGGGGGCCACTGACTATGTTTTGTGTCACTATGAGCTTCTGGAACCCTAACTCCCCACCTGGGGAAGAGAAAAAGTCTCTGTCAAACTAAAAGACAACCCACTTTCTCCATGTTACAACCTGAGAGCAATGATTCAGCACAGATGAAAATGCTCAACTTCTCCATCCACTAAGGATGATAACAATAACCAGAGAGTTGTTGAGAGGTTTAAATGAGCTAATAGGTGCTAAATACCTAGAACTGTCCCTGGTACCCAGTAAGTTCTCTATAGCTGTTAATGTGCCTGAAAGCATGTGGTGGTTTGAATACGAATGTCCCTGTAAGGATCACTCATGTTTGCATGCACAGTCCCCAGTAGATAAAATGAAATCTCAGTTTTTGGAAACTAGATCTCCAATGTAGAGGTGTTGAGAGATAACTTTTAGAGGTGTTTGGGTCAAGGGGCACCACACCTATGAATAAATTAAGGCCTTTTTTTCCACAAAGAGGTTTTTTAGCAAGGGAGTGGGATGTACAGTTATAAACAATAGCACCCAATTTCTCTCTTTCTCCCTTTCTCCTCTTTTCTGTCTGCCTTCTTTCATGGAATAAGGCAAGAAAACCCTCAAGTAGATGCAAGTGCTCTAGACTTTTAACTTTCTTACCTGTGAGAAATAAATCTCCTCTGGGTATGTCAATTCACACCTGTAATAACTCCAGCACTTGGGAGGCAGAAGTATAAAGAGCACTGTGAATGTTGATGCCAGCCTGGGATACATACACACTTCCAGACCAATCTGGGTTATATGAGAGCTTGTGCCAAAAACAAATGGTGAGGCATGGTGTTGCACTCCTGCATTTCATCACTTGGAAAGTAGAGGCAGGATCAGGAGCTCAAGGTCACAAGCATGGTGGCAGGAGACTCATCTGCTACACATGTCAAAGACCAGCCTAGGCTGTAAGAAACTCTACCCTCCTCTGACCCCCAAATAGCAGAGTGTTGCTGTTTATGTTGTAATTATAATACTACACCGAACGGCACACAAACACTAATTCTTTTATTTAACCACAAGATCAGGGGAGAGCAGTCCCGCACTACCACAAATTATGCAGTTGAGTTTCCCCGAATTTGGGGAAATCACAGGGGTCAGCACATCCGGAGTGCAATGGATAAGCCTCGCCCAGTCTCGCCCTGGGAAAACCACCTTCGCAATCATGGTATCTCCCCTGCAAGGTAAGTATGGGTTGGTCAGGCCACAGTATTACCTCACCCTGATCATCAACACACTGTCAGTTACAATCAATTATACTACACATTCTTTTGGCCTTGTTTTCGAGACTACACAGTTTTTATCTTACACAGATTAGAGTACAAACTTCTAAATACTTGATGAAAATACTCCGTCCAAAAATCGCCCCCCCAAAATTAAAAAGAAAAAAAAAAAACCAGGGACCTGATTTTTGTCTAATTGGATATCCCCGCCCCTTTTAGTGACGTCTCATCCTTTCTCTTCCGGATGTATTAATTCTTAAACCACTCCTTGCTGCTATCACAATGCTAAGGCGATTTTACGTTTTTCCTTGAATCTTTTTCTATTAACAGAACTTTTAGCTTGGATCTGTCATGAGCCGTCCGGGGACTACTCTGAATAAGTCAGCACAATAGGCTGTTTCAAGGCAATTGCTACTGCATTTAAGAGAATTGATTAAATTCCTCCCTTCTACTTCTCAAAATTGCAAAGAGAATTTAGTCAACAAGATTCTGGGAGGACTATGTATTTATTTGTAAAACGCTGTCTGGGTTTAAGTTGGCAGTCAGTGCTCTTAACCACTGAGCCATCTCTCCAGCCCAGAAAGAACTTCTTAATGACTTGGGATTGAAGGGGAATGAGAACCGACAAGCGAGTATAGCAGTGTTGCATTTGAAATCAATAATTGACTTTTAAAACAAATATATGTAGAATGAATTAGGTAGCATTCCCTCTCTTTCTATTTTGTGGAATAGTTCAAGGTGTATTGGTCTTAGCTCTTCTTTGAAGGTCTGGTAGAATTCTGCACTAATACTACCTAGTCCTTTCCTTCTCTTAGACAGGAGGTTTATAATGCCTGCTTTGATTTCCTAATGGGTTATACTACAGTTTAGATAATCTACCTGATATTGATTTAATTTGAGTTTATGCTATCTATCTAGATCATTATCCTTTTCTCTGGCTAAACATTTCATCTAGATTTTCCAGTTTATAGAAAGAACTGATGATTTTTAAAAAAAATTTCCTCAGTTTCTCTTGTTGTGTCTCCCTTTTCACTTCTGATTTTGTTAATTTGGATACTGTGTCTGTGCCCTCTGGTTAGTCTGGCTAAGGGCTATTCTATCTTGTTGATTTTTATCAAATAACCAACTCTTGATTTTTTTGAGTCTGGGCACTGTCCTCTTTGTTTCTAATTGGTTCATTTCTGCCCTGAATTTGATTATTTCCTACTGTTTATGTCTCTTGGGTGTGTTTGCTTCTTTTTATTCTAAAGCTTTCTGGTATGCTGTTAACTTGCTTGTGTAGGATCTCTCTGGTATGTTTATAAGGGCACTTAGTGCTATGAATTTTTGTCTTACCACTGCTTTTACTGTGTCCCATAAGTTTGGGTATGCTGTGTCTTCATTCTCATTGAATTCTAGAGTATAGTTTTTTGTTTCTTTATTTCTTCCCTGAGCAAGTTATCATTGTGTAGAAAGTTGTTTAGTATGTGGCTTTCTGGTGTTTTTGTTATTACTGAAGTCTAGATTAGTCTGCAGTGATTTGATAGGGTGCATGAGAAAAATTTTGGTCTTCTTGTATCTGTTGAGACTTGATTTTTGACAGATTATATAGTCAATTTTGGAGAAGATACCATGAGGTGGTGAGGAGAATATGTATATACATACACATATATGTATAATTGTATGTCTCCCTTTTCATTTCTGACTTTGGTAATTAGGATATTGTCTCTGTTCTTTCATTAGTTTGGCTAAAAGTTTATGTATCTTGTGGATTTTCTCTCTCCCTCTCTATCGATCTATCCATCTATCAATCTATCTATCTATATTTATATTTATATCTATATCTATCTATCTATATCTATCTATCTATATGTATTATTGTAGGGTAAAAAGTTCATATATATATATATATATATATATATATATATATATATATATATGGGTAAAGAGTTCCATTTTGAAGAATCAGAATAAGGACTTAAAGAGGTGAAGAGGAGGGCAACACCATAGGAAGAACAACAGTGTCAACTAACCTGGACAGTTCAGGCCTTCCAGAGTCTAAGCCAAAAACCAAGGAGCAGACAGGGGATGATTCATGGCCCCAGGCATGTGTGCAGCAGAGAACTGCCCTGTCTGGCCACGATGGGAAAGGATGCACTTAACCCTATAGAAACTTGATGCCACAGGTAAAAAGGAAGCTGGTGGAGGTGAGGTCCCAGTGGGTGGGCTGGTGGAAGAGAAACTTCTCATGGGCTGCGTGAAGGAAGATGAGGAGAAGACCTCAGGGAAGAGGGACCAGGAAAGGAAGGCAACTTTGGAATGTAAATAATTTTTTTTAATTTAATTAAAAATGAGAAAAAGAGAAATATAATTGAAAAGAAATATACCTACATTGACTTTGAATAAGTATAGGCAGTTTCCTAGCAAAGAAAATGGCATTAATACAGCATTCTTTGACCTGGCTACTATGTGCAATGTTAGCTTCTGTGATCTGTAACATGACACACACAATTACAGCCAATGGCCTGTGTCTCAATCATCTGACCTTACTTAAAACAGAAAGTACATTGGCCATATCTCCACAGTTGGAAATTTAATATTTTTTGGATTATGCTAAAGTTACTAAATTATATACCTATCAATCTAGTTTTCTTCATTCACCTGACATGAATAAATACAAGATGGCAAATTAGAAAATTATTACCCTGTCACCATCCGGGATTTTTTTTTTAATGGTGACTCCATGGTTAGTGATTGGAAGCAATGTTATTAAAACCATCATCTCAACAAAGTAACTTATTTAAAAAGTGCTTCATTTGCCTCCCTGTCCAAATTAAGGTGAAAAAAACAACAATGGAGTTAATAAAACATTGGGTTAAATGTAAGCTTAATATGTCACAGAATCTATCATGGAGCCTATGGTGGGTCCCACCATAAATTTTATTGTGTGGACATGAACTATTTTATTTCATGTACATTGACCTAAAATAGACCTTTTCACTTCCAGAAATTATAGCCACATTCCATTCAATGATGTTGGTACTTGATTATGTAATAAAGAGTAACATTTACCACCCTCTGGTTAATGAGTATGAGCCCATTTCCATTGCCAAAGAAGATCTTGAATATCCCAACATAGCTGAAGTACAAGAAAAAGGCTTTGAAACCAACTGTGTGAAGATAATAGAGGTCCTTGAAGTGGAAATGATGAAATCACTTACAGAAATTGAGGAAAGCACAAACAATTGGAGGAAATCAATAAATACCTCAAACACAGCCAGGAAAACACAAATAAAAAGTGGAGGAAACCAACAAATCTTATAAATAAAGCCAAGAAAAACAAAGCAAGAATAGAAGGAAACAAAACTGTTGATACCTAAAAGTGTAAATAGAAACAATAAAAAAGTACAAACTGAGGGAATGATGGAAACAAAACTTTAGTACTGCAAAAAGTAATTATGGTGGCAAAATTCACAAACAGAATACAGAGATGGAAGACAAATCTCAAGCATTGAAGATACAATAGAAGGGATGAAAATATCACACAAAGTAAATATTAAATCTAAACCTTCCTGACATAAAATATCTAGAAAATCTCAACATTATGAAAGGATAAAACATAAGGATACTAAAACTAGAGGAAGAATATTAGATCAAATTCTCAGAAAATATTGATGACAAAAATCTTAGAAGAAAAATTTCCTAACATAAGGAGGGAGGTACCTATCAAAGTAAAAGAATCATCAAAACACCAAACAGAATGAATGCTAAAATGAAGTGTCCTATATAATAATCAGAACATCCAGTACAGAGAAAGAATACTAAAACTTGCAAAGATCAAAAGGCAAGAACCATATCAATGAGGATCTATTAAAACTGCAGATGTCCTCTCACTGGGTCTGTAAACATAAGAAGGTCTTGGACATATATGCTGCAGAAACTACAGATGCCCAGATTATTATATGTAGAAAAAAATCTGGCCAGGCAGTGGTGGTGCACACCTTTAATCCTAGCACTTGGCAGGCAGATTTCTGAATTTGAGGCCAGCCTGGTCTACAGAGTGAGTTCCAGGACAGCCAGGGCTACACAGAGAAACCCTGTCTTGAAAAATGGAAAAAAAAAAACAAAAACAGCTTAATTGCTATTAATGGAAAAAATCAGATAGACTATGCTAAAGTCAAATTTACATACTATCTTTCTACACATACAAACTTACACAAAATTATATACAAAGAATCCAACAAACGAAGTTAACAATACACATGAAAACACAGGTAGTAAATAATCTTTTATTATCTGCAAAAGAAAGGAAAACACACAGATACCCCAACACCAGCACAAGCAGCAGCAGCAGCAACAACAACAAAATACAAGGAGTTAACAATCACTGTTCATTGACTCTCTCAGTATCAAAGACCACAGTTTACCAATAAAAAGACAAGACTAACAGAATAGATGCTAATAAATATCTAACTTCAATTGCATAGAAGAAATACAGCTCAATATCAAGAAAAAGCATTAATTCAAGTTAAATAGGTGTAAAAAGACACTCCAAACGGATGGACCAAAGGAGCAAGCTGGTGAAGTCATTTTAAAATATAACAAAATAAATTTTAAACAAAATTAATCAAAAGAATTGCAGAGCCAGGCGGTAGTGGTGCACGCCTTTAATCCCAGCACTTGGGAGGCAGAGGCAGGCGGATTTCTGAGTTCGAGGCTAGCCTGGTCTACAGAGTTAGTTCCAGGACAGCCGGGGCTACACAGAGAAACCCTGTCTCAAAAAAAAAAAAAAAAAAAAAAAAAAGAATTGGAGAAAAACACTACAAATTTCTTAAAGGAAAAAATCACCAAAAATGTCATTTCAAGTTTCAACATCTATGCCTTAAACACATGTTCACCAACCTTCATAAAAGATAGTGTTTTAAACCTAAAATCACATAACACTCATACACTTATATTCCAAGATTTCAATACTCCATTCTCAACAGTGGGTAAATTTTCCATACCAATAAAAAAACTGACAAATATTTCAGCTACCTGACAACATGAACATAAGTCCAGCTGATACTTAGAAAACATTCTACTGAAATATAGGAGAATATGCCTTCTTCTCAGCACCTCATGAAACTTACTTGTAAACTGAACACATATTCAGACACACTGCTAACCTCAATACATACAAGAAAATTGAAATAACACCATGAGTCCTATCAAACCACCATGGATTACAGCTGGACATCAACAAAACCAGAAAGAACACAAAGCTTAAAAACTCATGGAAGCTGAACACCTCACTATGAATGAAAAATAGCTTAAGACAAACCTAGAGGAAGACATTAGAGACTTTCTAGAATTCAACAAATGAATATGAAACATGAACAATTTTACAGAATACAAAAAAACATGAAACTGGTTCTAAGATGAAGGTTCATAGCACAAAATGCCTACATGAAAAATTTGGAGAGCTCTCATACTGGCAATTCAACAGCAGGCTTTAAGTTCTAGTACAGAAACAAGTGAGCAATGAAAAAAAGGATTAGACATCAGTAAATTATCAAGTTGAGGGCTGAAATCAAAAAATAGAAAGAGAAATATGCAAAGAATTAATGAAACATGGAGTTGCTCCTTTGAGCCTTTTATTAGATAAGATAGTCAAACCTTTATTAAATGATGGAGAATATCCAAATTAATGAAATCAAAAATGAAAATGGGGACAAAATAACAGACAATGAAGAAATCTAAAGACTGGTAATGACATAGTTTTAAAAAGCCTCAACTCCATTGAACTGGAGTTACTAAAATTAATGGAAATTTTGCTCAATAGGTTCCTCTTACCAAAGTTAAATCAAACTAAGATAAACAACTCAAACTGCCTAAACATCTAGAAAAAAGAAGTCATTACAAAAGGAGCCCAGGGCCATGAGTTTTAGGGTAGAATCCTACCAGACTTTCAAATAGGAGTTCATGAGAATACTCCTCAAAGTATTAAACAATATAGAAAAAGAAAAAACTTTAGCCAATTTGTTTCATGAACCCATGGTTATTCAAATATCCAGTCAATATAAAGACTCAGTAACAAACGAGAATTATAGACCAATTTTTCCTTAAAACCAAATATGTAAATATATTTAATAAAACAAAAAATACAATAAAATAGAAACCACCTCAAAAGACCATTCAACATAATCAATGAGGTAGGCTTCGTTCAAGAGATGCAGGGATGGTTCTACATAATGTGATTAAAGTGTATGAAGAAAAGTTACAATCTCTTAGATGATGAAAAATTATCTGACAATATTTAACCCCACTGTATGATACAGTTCTTGGAGTGATTAAAGATACAAGGAACATACCTAAACATACTAATGTCACTGTACTGCAAACTTATAGCCGATGTTAAATTATGGAGATAAATTCTAATTAATTCCACTAATTCACAAAGAAGAGAAGGTGATCCATTTTCTCCATATCTATTCAAAATACTACCTAAAATTTTAATGTTAACTAGTCCTACATTGAAATTACAATTTATTGTTAACTAGACCTTTACTGCAATTTACAATTTAAAGTTAACTAGTCCTATATTGCAATTTACAATTTAATACTAAGTAGCCCTGTATGGTAATTTACAGTTTAATGTTAACTAGTCCTATATTCCAAGTCCTATAGTGCAATTTACAATTTAATGTTAACTTATTTAACATTAAATTATAAATTTAAGGGGGAAGTAAAATTATCATTATCTGCAGATGATATGATAGTAACCACAAGTGAACTAAAACTTTCCAAAGGCAATTCCCAGAGCTGGTAAACACTTTCAGCAAAGTTGTTGGATACCCGAATAACTAAAAAAGAAAAAGAAAAACCAGTGGCCTTTGTATGTACAAATGAGTTTGCAAGTGTAAACAAAATAGAGAGACATCTTAAAGTTTGAAGTGATGTTTGACACTTGTTAAATTTTTATTCTACATAATGGATAACCTTTAGTAACTCAATGTGTGTTGGGTAACATCATACAAATTATTTGTAGTCACAGATTACTTTTGATATTATTGAAGGTGCTCAAAGAGTACTGCAATATACAAAGACTTTAATGGATTCATGACTTACTAAAGAGTTTAGACTTCTATAAAGATATCAGAAAGAACAAGACTTTAACACATTGACCATGTTTATGGGGTTTCTCGCATTATGACTTTCTCTCATGGTTTCTAGGACGCCTGCCACATGCAAAGGCTTTACCACATTGCTTATTCATAACGTTTCTCTCCAGGATGTGTCCTTCTATGTTCATAGATGACTGTGTTGTGAAAAGATTTTATCTCATTGATAAAATTTGTAAGATATGTAATCAATATGTGCTGTTATATATTCTAATATGTTTATAGTATACAAATGTTGGGAAGAAGCAAAAGAAACTTGCCCTAAGGACTGCCTTTTGTTACCACTCTTCATTTAATCATAAACTGAAACTAAGTTTAAGTTCCAAGTCATAGGGGACCTGTGTACTTAATAATATCTGACCAGCTTTTATTATTCATGGTCTGTTCCCTAAAACATAACAACTGTTCCTAACCATAATTTCTGTTATTCATGTTTTATTTCTTAAAATATAATGCATGTTCCTAACCACAAAATAACAAATGGCTGACAGTGTAGACCAATCTGTATCTTTTGACATAAAGTAACAACAGAAAAAAAAACATGATTTGAAGAAAAATGTAGCTGTAACTTGGCACAGGACTTTGTGTTTTTGACGTTTGGAAGTTATATAACTTTCTGGTTCAGGGTGGGGCTGAGGCTGGGGTATTGCAGCTGAGATTCTGAGTGTAATTTTCTGGCCCTGACTTATCAGTACTGACTTGATTACAATAAATTCTTATCATTTGCCTTGTCCTGTGTTTGAGTTGTGTTGGATTTCAGTGGACCTCATGATGTAACGGCTTTAGCACAGTATGTAAGCACTGTCCAGTATGAATAGTTTCATAATGATGAAGACTACAGAGGTGTGCAAATGCTTCATTATATTAAACATATTCATAAGGTTTTTCTGTAGCACACATTCTTTCATGATAATGAAGACTAGAGAATTGTGCAAAGGCTTGACTGTATTAAATACACTCACAGGGCTTCTGTCCTTGTATTTTCATTGTTATGAAGAAAAACCATGTCCAAGGCAACTTGTAAAAAAGCAACAGTTTTATTGGGACTGGCTTACAGTTTCAGAGATTTAGTCCTTTTTTGTCATAGCAGAAAGCATGGCAGGCATGAAAGAAAACATGATGCTGGAGAAGAAGCTGAGAGTTCTGATTCTTGATCCAAAGGCAGCCAGGAAGAGACTGTTTGCCAGGGAGTTAATAGGAGGGTCCATTCTGCAGTGGGTAGAACTTCAAAGCCCACCCCCACAGTGATGCACTTCCTCCAACAAGGCCACATCTTATAATAACTTCCTCCCACTCCCTGAGCCAAGCAAATTTATACTACCACATTCCACTTCCTGGCCCCCATATGATTGTGCAAACACATGATTGTTTGGAGACCATATTTAAAAATAGCATAATACAAAATATGTGAGGTTCAAATTAAAAAGTCCTCATCTATAGAAGTCTCATAAATGTTAAAAGTCCAAAGTTCAAAGTCTCTTTATGATCATTCTAATCATGTAACTATAATCCCCTATACTGTCAAAAAACCACATAATATTCATCCAAATTCAGAGGACATACTTCACCATACCTAATCACCATTGTGAACAAATACTGGGCACAAAAAAACACCAAAACCCAGTAAGGCAATCTCTAATGTCTGATGTAAAAGTGTTCTTCAGATCTTCAACTACGTCTTCCGTGATCACTGCAGCACAATTCTTTCTCTTTGGCTGATTATGTTTACTGAAAGTAGTTTTCCTGAGAAGGTATCCCATAGCTTGGGAATCTAAAACACTTGGGGTCTCCAAAGTAACTTTAAAATTACAGCTTCTTGTTCCAGTATCTGGGATTCACAGATGATCTTCTGCCCTACTCAAAAGAAGCTGGGTCTCTCTCCAGCTCGTCTCTCTATAGTATACTAGGTTCTGCTTGACTCCACTCAACTGCTGCTGCTGTTCTTTCTGCTCATCCCATGGGACTGACAACTTCAACATGCTGGGTTCTTCTGTGACAAACATTCTTGGCTGCACTCCCCTCACGCTCCCTTCATGGTGCCAAGCCTCTGCTGCACTGCATGAAATATTTATGCCTTAAAGCCAGTGCCACCTGGGTGAGTCTTACACAGGACTGAGTCAAGCTGCACCACAAGGGACAACCTTGGCTACCTCTGGAATACAACTTCTTTCTCCTCTCAGAAAACACTTACCAGAAGATTTCACCTCAGTGGTGCTGGTTTCTTAGTTCATCCCCACTAATTTTTTGACTATGGCTAACTAGCATCAATTGTCTCAGTCATCCCTTCTATTATTGCCTTTAAAGCCCGATCCACATGTACAAGGTTCCTGAGTTCCTATGCTTGCTGTGGCTGGAACACTGCCCCTTCTATTACTTCATCACCAGCTTTCCATTTTTCAACAACTTCATTACTTAAGCTCAGCTGTCCTTGAACTTGCTCTGTAGATTAACCTGAACTCAGATCTGCCTGGCTGTGTCTTCTGAATGCTGGGTAATACATGTGTAACACTTTGCCCATACCTAAACTTTTCCTTAGTTACAAAGTGTTCTGTACCAGGAAGACTTGAATCAGAGATCTGCTTGATGTTTATCTGGAATTTAAAGAATATACTTCCATGCCTGTACTTAAGTATTTTATTTTAGATCTTAAAATGATAACCTAGAATACGAATCAAAATCCAGCAATTGAAAATTACACACATACTGGTAACTCTTATGTCCACATGAAAATAATAACTAGGTAATAAGAATGTCTAACACAATACAGTTCTCTTTCATACAACTTCACATCCATAAGTTTAGGTGGATGGAATCTTGCCCTAATATCACTGTTCCTTTAATTCCACTTAATATCATTGATCACAGAATTCAGCTTCATTCAACTTCCTGGTTAGGATTTCTCTTTTGAGCTAACATTTTATATTTTTTTCTTTCTAAGATTACTATACTTGCTCAAATCGTCATGAGACTAAACATAGCTCAAAGGCTTTGCTGGCTTCACTGAGACTTCCTTTGTCAATGCAACGAACATCAACCTCTTTACCTTATCTTCAAGGACACTCTACTGACATGGGCAAAAGGCAGCAACATTCTTCTACAAAACATCATAAAAAGTGTATACAAAATTCAAATCACCCTCATGAAATATGTGTTTCATATTCTTACTAGGACAGCCCATTACGTTCCACTTAATGCATATACAGATCCAAAGTTTAAAAATCCACATTGCTTCATTAAAAAAAAAAAAAAACACAGTCAGGCCTATCATAGCAATGCTGAAGTCTGGGGTACCAACTTCTGCCTTAGATAGAATTTCCATTGCTAAGAAGAGACACTGTAGCCAGGGCAACTGTGTTAAAGGCAAATACTTAATTGGGCCTGGCTTACAGTTTCAAATGTTTAGTCCATTGCCATCATACGAGGAATGTCAGCATGCAGTCAGCCACGATGCTGGAGATGGAGCTGAGAGTTCTGCATCCTCATGTGAACACATCCAGGAAGAGACTGTCTTCCAGCCTAGTGGTAGGAGGGTCTGTTTTGTACTGGCTTGAGCTCCAAAGATCAGCACCATACTAGTTCAATTCCTTCAAAAAGGTAACGTTTCCCACAAGGCACATCTCTTAATATTGCTACTTCTTAGGGTCAAACAAACTTAAGTCCCCACAGTTTATTTCTACTATAAATCCTTTCATGCTTTTAAAAATGGTTAGGATATGCAGAGGCTTTCACCTGTTGATTACTTTCAGATGCTTTCTCTCTCAAATGTGTTCATTTCTGTATTCAGAAACCACTGTGGCATGTAAACAATTTCCCAACTTTAGAAAAATCAAAAGGTTTCTTCTCAGTTTGTGTTCTTTTATGTCTTTGGAGACTACAGAGATATGCACAGGTTTTACCACATTCATTACATCTGTAAGGTTTCTCTAAAGCCAGTGTTCCTTTAAGTGTTTGGAGACTACAGTGACATACAAAGGCTTTATCACATTGACTACATTCATAAGGTTTCTCTCCTGCATGTTTTCTTTTGTGTATTCAGAGATGACTGTGTCCTGGAAAGGCTTTACCTCATTCATGACATTCAGTTTCTCTCCAGTATGTTTTTGGAGATGACTGTGACATGAAAAGGCTTTAAGACATTGATTATATTCATAAGGTTTCTCTCCAATATGTGTTGTTTTATGATATTGGAGACCACTGTAATATGAAAAGGTTTTACCACATTGATTACATTCATAAGGTTTCTCTCCAGTATGTATCCTTTTATGACATTGGAGACTACTGTGATATGAAAATGCTTTACCACATTGATCACATTCATAAGGTTTCTCTCCAGTATGTGTTCTTTTATGTCTTTGGAGATGACTGTGACATGAAAAGGCTTTACCACAGTGATTACATTCATAAGGTTTCTCTTGAGTATGTGTTCTTTTATGTCTTTGGAGATTACCATGACATGAAAAGGCTTTACCACATTGATTACATTCATAAGCTTTCTCTCCAGTATGTGTTCTTTTATGAGATCGGAGACCACTGTGACATGAAAAGGCTTTACCACATTGATTACATTCATAGGGCTTTTCTCCAGTATGTGTTCTTTTATGTCTTTGGAGATGACTGTGATATAAAAAGCCTTTACCACATTGAGTACATTCATATGGTTTCTCTCCAGTATGTGTTCTTTTATGTTTTTGGAGACTACTGTGACATGAAAAGGCTTTACCACATTGATTACATTCATAAGGTTTCTCTCCAGTATGTGTTCTTTTATGAGATTGGAGAAGACTGGGCCTTGCAAATGCTTTACTACATTGATTACATTCATAAGGTTTCTCTCCAGTATGTGTTCTTTTATGAGATTGGAGATGATTGTGCCATGAAAAGGCTTTACCACATTGATTACATTCATAAGGTTTCTCTCCAGTATGTGTGGTTTTATATTTGAGACCACTGTGGCATGAAAAGGTTTTACCACATTGATTACATTCATGAGATTTCTCTCCAGTATGTGTTCTTTTATGAGATTGGAGATGACTGTGACATGAAATGTCTTTACCACATTGATTACATTCATGTGGTTTCTGTCCAGTATGACTTCTTTCATGCCTGCAACAATAATGGGCACATGTGAAAACTTTACCACATTCATAGATTGATCAATCTTTTTACAAATATGTATAAATTTTACAGTTGGTCTACTAATAAAGAACACTCAGATCTTAAGGTTTTATCACTTTGATGTTCATGGTTGTACTTGCTCACTGTGGGTTGCTTTACCTCTCTGAAAATACCTGTGATGGTAAGAGCATTTATTACATGGCTCATATTTACAGAATCTTTTTTCTATATGAGATTTCTATATGATGTTTTTAACATGTCATAAAAATATGGAATAACTCAGAGCATTAAAACACTGATTGCATTCTTAGTTTTTCCTGTAGTGTGCATAAAACAACAGCAGCACTGTGAACCAGGATGACAAAAGAATTTACAAACTTCTAGTACCCATAGAGATTTTCTGCAGTGTGATTTTGGGGATGTTCCCAGTAAAGTCAGGAAACCAATTAATTGCAAATGGCTATCATATTCAGAAAGTCTACCAAAGGCAGAATATTACATGTCTTCTCATTGTTCTGAAGTAGATAGATTTATGTTGTTCCTTTTAGTATCTCTATGCTCACATGGTTTCATCCATTCTGACAGTTGATACACCCATTAAAAAAGAAGAACAAATGAAAGGTTTCCACATTGAATTCACATGCATTGACTTTTTGTTCATTGTAGACATGATTAATGTTTCTCCAGGACGTCATTCTTGACTCTCAAAAACTGACAAATCACTAAACTTAAAATTTTCACTACAAGTATATGAGTATCACTAACTTTATCATGAACTATTTGCTTATTAGAAGGTTATGGATACATGTTTATCACTATTCAATATGCAACATCTAAATATTATGAGACTATACAAATTGGTAGTTCCACAACATAGCTCTAATGGAGATCCAAATCAAATAAACTGATCACTTACGGCATTGTTTCCTTCTCTTCTTTCTTACAGAATTGCCTTGCAAACACCAATCACATAACTGACATTGAGGTACCTAATTTTGGGTGAATTTATAATCACAGCTACAATAAAAGGACTGATATTTTACACACTTGCTTTACACTAGAGCTTCCAGATCATATTAATCTTTCCTCACAGGCATATTTGTATCAGCTTATACATTAAAATTACCTTTCAGGACTTCTAGACATTTGACGTTGTTCTTCAGTATGATGGCCTTCCAAATTATAGCCTAAAACACGGTACCAGAAAATGAAAGATATGGGATTGGAATTAGGCAATTTCAAGTTACTCTGAATTTTCACAGCAATGAACCTGATTTATTCAACTCAATATTACTTGTTCTCTATTGAAATAAGATGTGATCATCAGTAACCCAGAAACATTTTTCCCTTATATTGAGAAGCAAAAATAAATTCACAGTCTTACCTATAGCAGTGAGGTTCCAGTAGGTCTCAAGCATCACATCTTTGTAGAGATTCTTCTGGGAAAGATCCAGCAAATTCCACTCTTCTGCAGTGAAGTTCACATGCACATCATCGAAACTCACAGCTTCCTAAAATATCACATACAAGTGTACAACACAAAGCCTGATACTGACATCAGTACAAAGTAAAGGTATGCTTCCTAGACAATATAATCATATAATTCATGTGATTACTCCACTTATTTGCTGACACACAGATTATAATATAATCACCATGTCAGTTTAGAAAAAACATGAAATATAAGGTTCACCTGTGTCACTTCTGAACCCTTTGAATAGGATATAGCTTTGCAACACAAATGGCAACTGAGAGGGATATGCAGGGGGAAACAGATCAACTGTACTGAGCACACATCTGAAAAGCTGTATGAACAATTACTAACTACAAATGTGATGGGCAAGCTGTGTGTATTTGCTCATGTCTTTAATCACAAAGGTACAGGTATGTCATTGAGATGGATGCCAGCAAAGGCCATGCAATGAGTTTCAGGACAGCAAAAGTTAAATGTTAGGAACCTCACTCTGCTACAAAAATAAACCAGGGAAAAAATGATAGAATGAACTCACAGTTCATTACTGAAGTTTTTGCAAAGAATTGTAAATTCACTGCAGTTCTGTATTCATCTTACATAAACATAAAGTAAACCAGTTCAAACAGCAACATTAATTAAATTATACTAGAAGGGAATGCATGTTTAAACAGTTAAAAATAGATAGATGAAAATATTGGTAATATATATGTTGATCAGAAATAAAGAACATAGTTCAAGAGATATATTGAAAGGTCTTGCTGGTCTTCCACATAATGGTGGTCAATTTCAAGCATACACATGTGGACCAACACCTGTCCATTTCTTCAGCATCAGGAGTTCTGAGGCCATCTTCTGACAACAGTAAAGATAAGACACACATGATATTCATATTCATGTACTCAGCCATAATACACTTATTTATTCAAAAATTTCACATCAAACATAAGAGTTAGTCAGAACGTCATACACCTGCAATTCAATGAATCTGAAGCATCAGATAATATTGATGACATGAGCAGAAGCCATCCGGAGAAATAGAATATAATCTATATATTAGGCTAAATTTCAAAATTAAATATGTGGATGATGACCAGCACAAAATCATGTGCTTATTGAACAAAAACATATCAGGGAGCTTATGTGGTTTCTATATCTACAATCAAGACAGAAAGGGCTACACTGAAAAATTTGATCTAGAAAAACAAATCAGAATGAATTATGTTAAAAATATAAAACCACCAGGTTTGCAAAATAGCATAGCATTGAACAACAAATGTGTGCACAGTATCTTCTGTGATTGAGGGACAGAGTCCAAATGGGGAATGTACGGGAGCATGAGAAGAAAGCTGAAGGATCAGATTCAACCACAACACTGGAGACACCCAGAACAAAAATTTATCCTGTCTAAAAAAGTGCAGAAGTAAAGCTGGAGCAGAGACTGAAGGAGCGGACAATGAAAACTCACTCAATTGGAGACAAACATGGACAAGTTTGAATTTATGACATTATTAAGGATAATCTATGATGCTCCCACACAGGATTCTTGCATAATTGTCCATTGAGAGGCTCCACCCAGAAGCTGACTGAAGCAGAAGCAGAGATCCACAGTCAAAAATTGCATGTATCTTGGTAACTCTGATGGAAAAGTTGGGGAAAGGATTGAAGGCCCTCAAGAGGACAGGAACTCCATAGAAAGACCAGCAGACTCAACTAACCTTGACCCTTGGGGACATTAGGAAACTGAGACAAAAATAATAACACACACAGGCTGGACAAAGGACTGATGGGCTGTAAGTAGCAAATGTGCAGCTCAGTCTTCATAATGGTGCTCCAACACCTGTAGCAAGAGCTGTCCCTAAAGCTGCTGTCTATCATTGTAATCTGTTCCCATAACTGGGCTGCCACATCTTGCCTCAGTGGAGAGGATGCATCTCACCCAATAGAGACTTGATACACCATCATGGACACCCATGGTCCCACACCCTCTCAAAGGACAAACAGAAGATACAGGAGGAACTCTGTGAAGGCAGGTGACCTAGAGTAGGAACTCCACTAAGTTCAGAGCCATTTTACTTATAACAACTTGAAACTGGAAATAATACAGATGCTGCTCAACCAAAATGTGAGAACCATAGAAAATGTGATTCATTTACAAAATAAAACATTATTTAGTTATCAAATACACTGACATCATAAATTTTGTGGGCAAATACAACTAGATATTATTATCTCAGTGAGGTAACCCAGATCTAAAAGCACATGCATGTGTGTACTCAATTACAAGTTAATAATAATCATAAAATACAGGAAACCCACACTACATTTCATAGACACAAAAAACTAAACAACAAGGAAGGCCGAAATGAGCACAGTTTACTCTCACTCAGAAGGGGGAGTAAAGCTATCATAGGAGGCAGATGGAAGAAAGAGAACTGAATGGGAGAACAGATAAGAAGGAGGAATCGGGGAGAACCAGCAACAGGTGTGGCGAGAAACAAGAGAAGGCCAGGGGGAAAAATGAATCAAAATCTGCAGCTGGCTGGGGGTGAGGAGGTACATTGAAAATGTGCCAGAGACCAAAAATAGGTACCAAGGATTCTAAGGTTGATCTTAGCTAAGATGCATACCAGTGAGATATGGATGCTGAAGAGTCCACATCTCTGCAGTCAGGTAGGACCCTTAATGGAGAGTTAAAGACACCAACCAATCCAAAAATCTTTCTACCCAAAATTTGTCCTGTCCACAAGAATACAATCTACAACATAGATTCTGTACAGCAGCCAAATAACCCTTTGATACCATTTGGTTGTTGTTCTAACTTGCTACTCTGCTGCTGTGATTGAATCCTCTAAGCAAAAGCATCTCAGGTAATAAATGGTTATTGTACATGGTTCTGTCAGATCACAGTCCATCATTTTGGGAGCTTAGATTAGAAACTGAAAGCAAAAAGCATGGACAATTAACTCAGCCATTCTGGATTTCTGACGGGGTTGTATGATATATGGTCTCATAGCCAATCCTGGCTATTTACTTTGAGAGAAAATTTTTGAGTGGATGGTTTTCAGCTGACACTCATTCTAAAGCCAAGGAAACATCCAGGTTCAGAATTAAGAGTTTTAGTTAGGATAGATGACAGAGGTTCTGGTTAGTCAACAAAATGATGGACTGGGTATTTGGACTATCTTGTACCTCACTTGTACAAATTGGCATAATTATGCTCTAATTGTATTTTGAGGGAAAAGTTTTAACAGGAAGGGTGATATGTAAGAAGAACTAAGGTGGGAAGGTGTACCAAGAGGAAGAGAAGGAGTAAGGAGAGAAGGAGAAAAAGGAAAGAGAAGCTAGGAGATGAGAGAAAGAGAGAGAAAAGGGGGGGGGAACATGGAGGCAAATGTTCACGTGTCTCCACCAGTCAAAGATAGTTTATATATCTAGGTTGGGTATTGGGTTACACTTCTGATTCAGCATTAACAAAATTATAATGCCTTTAGTTAATATTTTTAAAAAGAGTATAAAAGGAAAAAGGGGCATGGGAGAGGTGTTTTATTGGGGGTGGGGGGGTGGGGAAAAGGGATGGCATCTGAAATGTAAATAAAATATACCATAAAAAAGGCATGGACAAACACTGTCTCCTGTCTTGCTCTCTTGCTTGGTCACTGTCTCATGCTCAGCATGCTCTCTCATCCAGCTCAGGACCACTCACTTCCTTTGGGATATTGCAATACTCAGTGGAAGAGACTTCCTAATCAATCATCAACACTATCTTTCACAGACATAGCACCCAGTCCTTCTGATGAGGGCACGCCCTCAACTGTGGCTCCTTCAGATGACTGTAGCTCTGAAATGCTGAGAACTGAAAACAACAATAACACAGACACAATAATAAATGAGGAAGTTGTTACAACAAAACCCCCAAAATTTAACCATATCAATTACAGGATCCCCTGCCACCACAAGAGGGAGTTGGAGCTGTGGCTGAGCCAGGACAAAAGAGGGAGGGCACCTGGCTCAGAGCAGGGAAGGATACACTGGAATGGGGAGCTCAGAGCCTGTGCTGACCTGGGGTGAGCATCTTTAACCCTGGGTTCTCAGGCCAGTGCTACCAAAGAGGAGGCGAAAACAGCTGAAAGGTGGACAGAAAAGCAGATTGTCTCACACAACACAAACGATCACCGCAAAGGACATGATCTCTGGTCCAAGGAAGATATGCTAAATTTGTGACAATCAATGAAGAACCACCTCCCATCTTATGACAGCTCCAAGTTCAAAACTACAGAGTCACAGATGAACTGGGCAGAGGGTAGTTCAGGAGGTGGGAAATGAGGTCTTTGTCTTTCTACCCTGCAAAACAAGGTAGGCAGAGCCTGATTTTGCCCTGGATGCTGTATTTAAGAGCTCTCTGTCATGGACTAGTCAATGGGCCTAGGTTCTGTTGTTAAGAAGGATTTAACTCAAGGTGTGGGGCTGGTAACTAAATCAATTAGGGTGGAGTCTGTCTCATTTCCTCAGGGAGAGAATGACAAAGTGCCACACACAATACAGACAGCCACAAGGGGGCAGTAAAAGCTACCCAGAAGATTCCTCCACTTGGACAAAGGAGAAAATGAAGACAGGATGGCAACTGTGAGCCCTGTAGCAGGGCTCCAAGTTTGCTCTAACGTTCTCAGAAATTAAGACCAGAAAAACACTGTCTACTATACCAGGCTCTGGAACATCTTTGAAGCACTTCGGGCTCAGACTTTCCAGTGTATCCACTGTAGCAGGGTTCCACGTTGAATTTAGTCATCTCCCTACACAGATACTCAAGAAAAATCTGAAAACCAAGGCACACACACACAATTCTGGAAGAAAAGCCACTGACACAGAAACAATGGTGGATATTAAAAATTGGCCTTTCAATCCTTAACTTGGGAGTCCTGAGGGTCTTGGGATTCCAGTCAATGCACTAAGATGTTATGTCCAAGTTAGAGAGACCCCAATGACCAACAAGGAGCCTATTGTAATGCAAAGACATGGAGGTCTTTATTATGAGCTCTGTAATAAGGATTCTCACCAGTCAGCCTCACATAAGCTCGAATCTGAGAGACCAAGTCTAGGGGTGCTGGGTATTTATTGCAGTTATAGAAAGATTGGGACATTAACATACAGGTCAGCAGCTTAATATTTTAAAAACTACATGACTGGCATAATCTGCAGGAACCAATCAAGGGGGCAAAATCAACTGTCAACCATGATGGGTAGGCTAACTTTTTCTCTGTAAGGTGTATTAGTTATCGATATGTAGCTTAACCCTGCAGTTGTACCTTGACTGGCTGTTGACAAGAGGGGCTTGTCATGGGATGTTTGCTCAAGTGGACTTTGTGCACTCTCAGAAACAGAATTGATTGGGCATTACAAACTCATCTTTGTGCCTGAGGTCCTGATTATTGAAAGATGCTCCTGTTCAACCCCAAGCCATGCATGGCTGTAGAAAAAGTAGTTTGTCCAAAGACCTACCTCACTATCTGTTACTGCACTGTCTGAAACTGTTTTCCTGAGCAGGTACCCCACAGCTCTGGAATTTCAAAATATTAGGGTTTCAAAGGTACCTTCAGTATTACAGCTTCTTGTTCCAGTATCTGGGATCCACACACGATCAATTGCACTCCTCAAAAGAGATTGGGTCACTTCTCCAGCTCTTCCATCTATTTCACTCTAGGTTCTGCTTGACTCCACTTTCCTGCTGCTGCTGTTCTTTCTGCTCATCCCATGGGACTGACATCTTCAATATGCTGGGTTCTTCTCCTGCAACTAGGATTCACTGTATTCATCTATTGCACTCCCTTCACTGGGCCAAGCCTTAGCTGCTCTGCATGAGATTCATTTATGCCTAAAAACCAATACCACCTGGGTGATTCTCACACATGATCAACTCCAGGTGCACAACAAGGGACAACCTTGGCTGTCTCTGGAACACAGCTTCTTTCTCCTCTCAGAAAACACTCACCAGAAGATGTCACCTCAGTGGTGCTGGTTTCTTCTTCTTCATCACCACTAATTTTCTAACTACAGCCAACCAGCATCAATTGTGTCAGTCATTCCTTCTATTCTTTCCTCCCAAAACCACATGGACAAAGCTGCTGAGTTCTTCTGCTTGCTGGGGCTGGAACATGGCCCATTCTATTACATCATCTCCAGTGTTATATTTTTCAATAACTTCACTGTCCAAGCTTGGCTGTCCTGGATCTTACCCAGTTTATGAACCTTGAACTCAGAGATCTGCATGGCTCTGTCTCCTGAATGCTGGGTAATATGTGTTTAAAACTTTGTGTGTATCTAAGCTTTTCTTTACCTAAAACTTGTTCTGTACCAGGAAGACTTGAATCAGAGATCTGCTTGGTGCTCATCTCCTGGGATTTAAGGCTTGTACCTCCATGCTTGTACTTAAATACTTTATTTTAGATTTTAAAATGAAAGCCCAGAATAGAAATCACAATCCATCAATGGTCAGTTTCACACACACTGGTGACCCTTGTGTCCTCATGAAAACAATGACCAGGTGACAATGGAAAGATATAAAAATTTATAAAGGTTATGGAAAGTTTGTATGAGCCCCTAGAGCTGAGCCAAGAATGTAGGCCAGCAGGTTCACTAGCTCCAGTTTCCAGGAACTGGCTGACCACAAAGAAAGCAGAACTAAAAATACAGGTCAGCTGGGTCATTCCGGGAACTGGCTGACCACAAAGTAGATGGTTGAGCAAGATTCAATTCCTGAGAAAAACATATACACGATGTTTCCCACATGACCAACTGAATGATGGGCTGGAACTTTGCACTATTTTTATGATGTCCTTCCTTGGTTTCCCCCTCAGCCCCCTGGTTTGTGTTTTTTTCCTTTAAATACCTTTCTCCTTCTGGCCTCACAGTCAACATTCCTCATTATGAGTCTCGACCTCAGCCAGGTTGATTCCTGAAATAAACCCTCTTGTGTCTTTTGAGTTACTGAGTGATTTCGATATCCTGAGACTAGAGTGAGGGTCTCCCCTCCTGGGGGTATTTCAATAATAACGTCCAACACGATACAGTTCTCCTTTGTACAAGTCTGGGGGTGTGTCCATAGGTCCGCCAGCCAGTATCTATAAGCAACTCCAGTCATGCCCCTGCCTCAGATTCATGGGCAAGCTGGGGCCTCTGCTTCCACCCGCCTGTCAGGGTACCTGGAGGCTCCAGTCATCTCCCCAATCTGCAGCAGCCCTGCAGCAGGCGATCAGATTGCATCGCTTGGTCTGTGACGTCAGAAGGAGGCCATGGATACCACCGGGACAGAGGTGCTTTTCTCTGACTGTGATGGTGGCAGTGGTTGTCTTGTGGTGTGGTCACAGGGCTCTGGTCGGGATTTCCATACATCATGCCTGTGCGACGGTACAGCGCCTTCGTGGGAAATGTAGTCTCCCACTGGCCGCCATCTTTCTTTTTCCTCGTGGCCTCATGGGATATGTAGTTCGAAGGCCAGCCGCCATATTGGATTGAGTTTGATGTGTGTGCGCATTTATTTCTTTGACCACCATTTTGGCAGGAGTCCTTATGGGAAATGTAGTCTCCGGCTGCTAACTCTGAGTAACCATGGCAGTCCCTGAACTCACTCTGTTGCTCAGGCTGGCCTTAAACTCAGAAATCTGCCTGCCTCTACCTCCCAAGTGCTGGGATTAAAGGCATGCGCCATCAATTATTCATCATTATTGACTATTGATTAATATTGATTATTGATTAGCACTGTCTGCTGATTATCATTATTGATTATCAAGATTATTGATCACTTTTGGTTATTGATTAGTATTGAATATTGGCAATCAATTAGTATTGATTATTGATTAACATGATTATTGATCATTATTTCATCACCATCCCCCTGCCTCTGCCTCCCGAGTGCTGGGATTAAAAGGCACCACTGCCCAGCTACACCTGTCTTCTTTGTTTGGTATTTTGTTGGTTTGTTTGTTTTGAGACAGGGTTTCTCTGTGTAGCCCTGGCAGACAAGCCACTGACACAAAAACAATGGTGGATCTTAACAACTGGCCTTTCAGTCCTTTAGTTGGGAGTCCTGAGGGTCTTGGGTCAATGCACCAAGATGTTATGTCCAAGCCACAGAGACCACAATGACCAACAAGGAGCCTATTGCAGTGCAATCACATGGAGGTCTTTATTATGAGCTCTGTAATAAGGATTCTCACCAGTCAGCCTCACATGAGATCAAAACTGAGAGTCTAGAGGTGCTGGGTATTTATTGCAGTTACAGCAAGATTAAGACATTAATACACAGGTCAGCAACTTAATATTTTAAAAACTACATGTCTGGCATAATCTGTAGGAACCAATCAAGGGAGTAAAACCATATGACAAGCATGATGGGTAGACTAACTTTGTCTCTGTAAGGTATATTAATTATCTATATGTAGCTTAACCTTGCAGTTGTACCTTGACTGGCTGTTGACAAGGAGGGCTTGTCATAGGATGTTTGCTCAAGTGGACTTTGTGCACTCTCAGAAACAGAACTGATTGGGCTTTACAAACTCATCGTTGTGCCTGAGGTCCTGATTATTGAAAGATGCTCCTGTTCAACCACAAGCCATGCATGGCAGTAGAAAAGGTACTTTGTCCAAAGACCTGCCTCACTATCTGTTACTGCAGATCCTAATATCAGTTGCACTAACACCAGAGGCAGCTTTACCTCTGTCCTGACTATGTCTGCCTGTGGATGCTAAGATCATCTCTTCCTGCCCAACTCTTCTCCCTGCTACCAACATTAGCAAGCATTCCCTCTTGAGCATACCCACCAAACATGTCAGTAAAAGAGGCAACACTCAGGCAACTTTCTCTGTAAATCCAGACATCAAACAGCAACGAAGGAACAAAACTCCCACCCAAGCAAGACAAATCCAGAAATCAGTACTGAGATAATAATCACTTCAAACCCAGAGGCCTAGATACCAGCATAGAAATATAATAAACAACAGCCAGAAAAAATAAGTCACCAAAATCTCCGACCCATCCTACCACAGCAGGTCCTGAGAAATTAAAACATGCAACAGATATGGTACAAAAGAAGTTGTTTGGGGGGCAGGGAGATGAGTGAGAATCTGGGGAAGGGAATGAGGCACAAAAGAGGACCTGCAGACAGACAGACAGACAGACAGACAGACAGACAGACAGCAGAGAGAGAGCCCTGAGAGTAAAAAAAGAAAATAGAGAGAAGGCATGAACTGAGTCAGGGAACAAACAGAGAGAGCTGTGTAGCTGGTGGTCCATGTATATAAAGAACACCTGACAACAGCAGCAGGTGATGGAGGCAGGGAATGACTTAAGCAGTTGCTAAGTCTCTGAGAGCAGAGCATGGAAACTGCCTGTGCACTGACAACTACAGAGGCAAGGCTCACCCAGGGAACAGGAAACGAAGGGAGAGTTTCAGATATTAAGGATGAATAAAACAAAATGAAGACACTGGGTAAAAAAATGTGGATTGTAGAAGTTTCCTAACCCTAAACAACTAGGAATTCTTCAACATATGAGAAGGGAAAACTACAGATGATTGGAATAGAGGAAGAAGAATATCAACCCAAAGATCTAGAAACTATTTTTAATGAAATAATAATGGAAATTTTTCTAAACCAAAGAACATGCATGTGAATGTACAAGAAGCATCCAAAACACCCAAGAGATTGGAGGGGAAAAAAGTCCCTTTACCTAATAATAATCAAACACTAAACATAAAAAATAAAGCAACATAAAGAACTGCAACAGAAAAAAATTAATAAAAACTAAACCAAAGAAAAACAAGTAATGTATGAAAGCAGATCTGTTAGATTTATGCCTGTCTTCTTAAAAAAAGGTTTTGTTTGTTTGTTTTCAAGACAGGGTATCTCTGTGTAGCCCTGGCTGTCCTGGAACTCACTCTGTAGACAAAGCTGGGTTCAAACTCAGAAATCCACCTGCCTCTGTCTCCCAAGTGCTGGTATTAAAGGTGTGAGCCACCACTGCCCAGCTATACCTGTCTTCTTAATGTATACTATAAAAGACAAAAGGGTTTGGACACATGTGCTGCAGAGTCAGGGAAACCACCCGAGTTTTAACAGGAAAGCAACTGGTCCAAATGTTTTGGGCAGATTCAGAATCAGCCATGACACTGAGGTTACTCAGAGGTCAGCTCCTGACCTAACAGGTGAGGAGCATCACCAGGGACCTCACAGGTGGTCACATCTAGCTGATGCTTCCCATGCAGTTCCAGAGAGGACCCAGCACCCCAACTCCCACTGCTCAGCTGCCTGCCCCTACCCTTTGTGGGCAATGATCCTGTGCTCACCATGACTCGATTTCAGAGCTTCCATGAGGTCTCCACACAGCACCCACAGCAGAGCTCAGAGCAGAGCACAGATGACCATTCAAGCCTGCACAGGAACAGCAAACTTGCAGAATGGCACCTGGAAGAACCCGCCTCCCTGTCTGATTGGCAGGTCTGCCTGGGATACTTGATTGGCCAGTGAGCCTTACCACTCCTTAAGGTTAAAGTGTGCTTCCAGACCAAGTTCCGACCTTTTCCAGAGCTGACCCCCTGTAAAGGTGGCTGCTTACCCCTCCCTCTCTTTTGATCTCTTGATCTATTGCTCTGTCTTTCTCTTGCCCTCTTGGGCTCTTCCCTTCCCCCTTCTCTCTGCACATGCTTATGCCCAGCCTCTACTTCTCTACTCTCTGCCTCTCTCTGCATTTCTCTGTCTCTACTACCCTCTAAACTCTCCTTCACATGTCCTGAATAAACTGTATTCTATACTATACTATCTTGTGGCATGCTCCTCAGGGGTAATAGCTGTCTCAGCATGAGGCATGGTCCCTCCCGGGGAAGAAATATCTCAGCAGGAGACATGAGCCTGCTGAGACATGCCCTTCCCCAACACCTTCCCACACACCCATAGAACATATTCCATCTGTTTTTGAAGAGAAGTAACTATGGGGAGGAGGATACCTGGCTGTCAAAAGGTAACTGTGGGGTAGAATTTTAGACAGAATGCTAACTGCATTAACATTAAAGAGGGGTTTTAGGAAACAAGCTTCATGCTGGACTCAGAGAAACTATGGCTCCCTTTCACCAGATGACAGATATCAATCAACCCTGGAGAAAATCCAGAATCATAAGGGAAACACAGTGGAGCACTATTGGTAGCCAGCACACCTTCATTAGTGGCAAAGTGGAGAAAAACAACAGTTGTATTAGTACAGGTTCTGTAGATAAACATAGCTCAAATCATAGAGAGAATGAATCTTTGTATATAAAAAGGTTATTTAATAAAATGTCCCAATAAAGGCTGTTGGACAAGGTAAATTAGAAAAACAAGGACTGGTGCTTTTCATGCTGCAAAATATTACAGCTGATCTTCAATGAATACCAGAATTCTGAAGAAATAAGTACTTAATAATACCAGTTTTAAAATGCAAATAAACAAACAAGTCATCTTTGTTTTGTAAAAAAAAAAAAAAAGGTAAGGCCAATATAAAAAACAAAAACACTACCCTGTTCAATGTCCTTTATATATGTAGGTTGTCAAAAGAATCTGTAGCCTAGATTAAAGGTGGATCTGAACATCTCGAAACATCAAGATTAATAAATGGTTTTTCACTTCAAAAGTTGTAATTAAGAAACATGCCCCACGCCGTGCAGTGGTGGCACACACCTTTAATACCAGCACTTGGGAGGCAGTGGCAGGGGGATTTCTGAGTTCTAGACGAGCCTGGTCTACAGAATTCCAGGAATGACAGGGCTACACAAAGAAAACCTGCCTCAAACAACAGAAGAAGAAAGAGGAGGAGGAGGAGGAGGAGGAGGAGGAGGAGGAGGAGGAGGAGGAGGAGGAGGAGGAGGACAAAGAGGAGAAGGAGAAGGAGAAGGAGAAGGAGAAGGAGAAGGAGAAGGAGAAGGAGAAGGAGAAGGAGAAGGAGAAGGAGAAGGAGAAGGAGAAGGAGAAGGAGAAGGAGAAGGAGAAGGAGATAGGAAAGGGGAATTGAGGAGAACCAGCAACAGGTATGGCGAGAGACAAGATAGGACCAGAGTGGGGAAATGAATCATAATCTGCAGCTGGCTGGGGGATGGGGGTACACTTAGGATGTGCCAGAGACCAGAAATAAGTACCAAGGATTCTAAGGTTGATCTTAGCTGAGATGTATAGCAGTTAGATATGGATGCTGAAGAGGCCACATCCTGCATCAGGCAGGACCCTTAATGGAGAGTTAAAAACACCAACCAATCAAAAAATCTTTCTACCCAAAATTTGTCCTGTCCACAAGAATACAATCTACAACATAGATTCTGTCCAGCAGTAAAATAATGTTGTTCTTGTTCTAACTTGCTATCCTGCTGCTGTGATTGACTCCCTTATGCAAAACCATCTCAGGTAATAAATGTTTGTTGTACATGGTTCTGTCAGATCACAGTCCCTCATTTTGGGAGATTAGATTAGAAACTGAAGGCAAAACCATGGACACACAGTGTCTCCTGGCTTGCTCTCTTGCTTGCTCACTATCTCATGCTCAGCCTGCTCTCTCATCCAGCCCAGGACCACTTGCTTAGGGATATTGCCATCCTCAGTGGAAGAGCCTTCCTAATCAATCATCAACACTATCTCTCACAGACATAGAAACCAGCCATTCTGATGAGGGCATGCCCTCGATTGAAGTTCCTTCAGATGACTGTAGCTCTGAAATGCTGAGAACTTAAGACAACTATGACACAGACACAATAATAAATGAGGAAGTTATAACAACCAAAAACCAATGACCTAACCATATCAATTACAAGAGCCCTGCCACCACAAGAGGTAGTTGGAGTTGTGGCTGAGCAAGAACAAAATAGGGAGGGCACCTGACTCAGAGCAGGGAAGGATACACTGGAATGGGGAGCTCAGAGGCTGTGCTGACCTGGGGTGAGTTTCTTTAACCCTGGGTTCCCAGGCGAGTGCTAACAAAGAGGAGGCTAAAACAGCTGGAAGGTGGACAGAAAAGCAGATTGTCCCACACAACTGGAAATGGCCACCAACAAGACAAGACCTCTTGTCCAAGGAAGATATGCTAATTTTGTTAGACTTGATGAAGAATGACCTTCCATCTTATGACAGCTCCAAGTTCAAAACTAGAGTCACATATGAACTGGGCAGAGGGTAGTTCAAGAGGTGGAAAATGAGGTCTTTGTATTTCTACCCTTTAAAATAAGGTAGGCAGAGCCTGATTTTGCCCTGGATGCTGTCTCAAAGAGCTCTCTGTCATGGACTAGTCAATGGGTCTAGGTCCTGCTGTTAAGGATTTAACCCAAGGTGTGTGGCTCGAAACTAAATTGACTAGGTTGGAGTCTGTATCTTTTCCTCAGTCAGAGAAAAACAAATTGCAACACACAAAATAGACAGCCACAAGGTGGCAGTAGAGGCTATACAGAAAATTCCTCCACTTGGACAGAGGAGAAAATGAAGACAGGATGGCAACTGTGAGCCCTGTATCAGGGCTCCATGTCTGCTCTAACCTTCCCAGAAACTAAGACCAGAGAAACATTGTCCACTATACCAGACTCTGGAACATCTTCAAAGGACTTTGGGGTTGCGACTCTCCAGTGTATCCACTGTAGCAGGGTTCCATGTTCAATTTAGTCATCTCCCTTCACAGATACTCAAAAAAACCTGAAAACCAAAGCACACATACAAATCTGGCAGACAAGCCACTGACACAGAAACAATGGTGGATATTAAAAACCAGTCTTTCAATCCTTAAGTTGGGAGTCCTGAGGGTATTGGGGTTCCAGTCAATGCACTAAGATGTTATGTCCAAGTCACAGAGACCCCAATGACCAACAATCTATTGCAATGAAAACACATGGAGGTCTTTATTATGAGCTCTGTAATAAAAATTCTCACCAGTCAGCCTCACATGAGATTGAAACTGACCGACCAGGTCTAGGGGTGCTGGGTATTTATTGCAGTTACAGCAAGATTGGGACATTAACATGCAGGCCAGCAATTTAATATTTTAAAAGCTGCATGACTGGCATAATCTGCAGGAACCAACGAAGGGGGCAAAATCATCTGACAACCATGATGGGTAGGCTAAATTTTTTTCTGTAAGGTGTATTAGTTATCTATTTGTAGCTTGATCTTGATGTTGTACCTTGACTGGCTGTTGACAAGGGAGGTTTGTCATAGTATGTTTGCTCAAGTGGATTTTGTGCACTCTCTAAAACAAAACTGATTGGGCTTTACAAACTCATCTTTGTGTCTGAGGTCCTGATTATTGAAAGATGCTCCTGTTCAAGCACAAGCCATGCTTAGCAGTCGAAAAGGTACTTTGTCCAAAGACCTACCTCACTATCTGTTACTGCACTCTCTGGAACTGTTTTCCTGAGCAGGTACCCCACAGCTCTGGAATCTCAAAATATTAGGGTTTCAAAGTTAACTTCAATATTACGGCTTCTTGTTCCAGTATCTGGGATCCACACATGATCCTCTGTGCTGCTCAAAAGAGATTGGGTCACTTCTCCAGCTCTTCCCTCTATAGCACTCTAGTTTCTGGTTACTCTACTGCTGCTGCTGTTCTTTCTGCTCATCCCATGGGACTGACATCTTCAATATAATGGGTTCCTCCCCTTCGACTAGGATTCACTCTGTTCCTGTCATACACTCCCTTCACTGGGCCAAGCCTTAGCTGCTCTGCATGAGATTCATTCATGCCTTAAAAACCAATACCACCTGGGTGATTCTCACACATGATCAACTCCAGGTGCACAAGGTACAACCTTGGCTATCTCTGGAACACAACATCTGTTCCTCTAAGAAAACACTTACCAGAAGATGTCACCTCAGTAGTGCTGGTTTCTTCAACATCATCACTAATTTTCTAACTACAGCCAACCAGCATCAATTGTCTCAGTCGTCCCTTCTATTCTTCCCTCTAAAGCAGAGCCACATGGACAAAGCTGCTGAGTTCCTCTGCTTGCTGAGGCTGGAACATGGCCCCTTCTATTACATCATCACCAGCTTTCTATTTTTCAACAACTTCACTGCCTAAGCTCCGCTGTGCTTGAACTTGCTCTGTAGATGAACCTTGAACTCAGATCTGCATGGCTCTGTCTCTTGAATGCTGGGTAATACATGTGTAACACTTTATATGTACCTAAGCTTTTCTTTACCTAAAACTTGTTCTGTACCAGGAAGACTTGAATCAGAGATCTGCTTGATGCTCATCTTTTGGGATTTAAGGCTGTACCTCCATGCTTGTACTTAAGTATTTTATTTTGAGTCTTAAAATGTAAGCCCAGAATAGTAATCACAGTCCATCTATGGTCAGTTTCACACATACTGGTAACCCTTGTGTCCTCATGAAAACAATGACCAGGTGACAATTGAAAGATATAAAAATTTATAAAGGGTATGGAAAGTTTGCATGGCCCTCTAGAGCTGAGCCAAGAATTTAGGCCAACTGGTTCACTAGCTCCAGGTTCCAGGAACTGGCTGACCACAAAGAAAGCAGAACTAAAACTACAGGTCAGGTGGGTCTTTCTGGGAACTGGCTGACCACAAAGTAGCTGTGTACCTTCCCCCCACCATGAGCAAGCCTGAAGAGACCTTGTTTACCACAACAAGGTCAAGTGACAGAATATAGGTGGAGTTACCCACCTTGGCTGCCCAGAACACAGAAGCAGAACTGCCCCTGGGCTTGCCTTGAGACATCTCCACCGTGACCTGGAACGGACTATGGATTATCCCACCCATTTGAAACCAGGAGGGGTTGTGGGTTGGGTCTTCCCCTTTAAATTGAGAGCTGAACATTAAAGCTTGGGGCCTTGATCAGAGAACTCTGTCTTGGCCTCATCTCTTCTCGCCCTCCGTCCCCTCTCATTCCCAGCCCCCCTTTCAGGTGAACCCAGTTGACTTGTGGCCTCGGGCGGCTACATAGATGGTTGAGCAAGATTCAATTCCTGAGAAAAACATGTACAAGATGTTTCCAACATGACCAACTGAATGATGGGCTGGGACTTTCCACTATTTTTATGAGGTTCTTCCTTGGTTTCCCATTCGACCCCCCCCCCCCGTTTGTGCTTTTACCTTTGAATACCCTTCTCCCCCTGGCCTTGGAGTCCACACCCCTCATTATGAGTCTCGACCTCAGCCCGGCTGATTCCTGAAATAAAGCCTCTTTCTGTTTGCTGGCCTCGATCTCCCAAGACTAGAGTGAGGGTCTCCCCTTCTGGGGGTCTTTCAATAAGGCCCAACACGATACAGTTCTCCTTTATGCACGATACAGTTCTCCTGAGGGCATGTTCATAGGTCCGCCAGCCAGTAACTGGAGGCAGCTCCAGTCATGCCCCTGCTTCAGATTCACAGGTGCCTCCACACACTCACAGGTAGCCCGGAACCTCTGCTTCCACCCGCCTGACACTGTACCTGGAAGCACTGGTCATCTCCCCGTTCTTTGGCAGAGGCAATCGGATCGAGTTGCATGGTTTGTGATGTCAGAAGGAGCTCGCTGATGCCACGAGGACCGCAGTGCTCCTCCTGGATCACAGCAGCAGCAGCAGCAGCAGAGGTCTCCAGGCTGGGGGTGAAGGCAATAGGCTCTGAGGGGATCTCCAAACACCTGGCCTGTGTGCCGGCCCCAAGTCTTCATGGGAAATGTAGTCTCCGACCTGATGCCATCTTGCTTTTTTCTCACGACATTATGGGATATGTAGTTTGAAGGCCAGCCGCCATCTTGGATTGAGTTTGCTACGCATAAGCAGTTAGTTCTCTGACAATCATCTTGGCACTAGTTCTCATGGGAAATGTAGTCTCAGGCCGGCCGCCATCTCTGTGTAGCCCTGGCTGTCCTGGAACTCACTCTGTAGACCAGGCAGGCCTTGAACTTAGAAATCTCCCTGCCTCTGCCTCCCAAGTGCTGGGATTAAAGGCGTGCGCCATCAATTATTAATCATTATTGGCTGTTGATTAGAATTGATTACTGATTATTGGTTAGCATTGACTGCTGAAATGTAGGTTACCCTAAAACTAATTATAAGCCCAGGCTGACCTCAAGGTCACTGACCTCAAGCTCTCCTGCCTCTTCTTCCCAAGCATTGGAGCATTGGAATTCACGCACCACCACACCTGGCACCAAAGAGTAATTGTTGTTGTTGTTATTATTATTATTATTATTATTATTATTATTATTATTATTATTATTATTGGTTTTTTGAGACAGGGTTTCTCTGCATAGCCCTGGCTGTCCTGAAAATCACTCTGTAAACCAGGCTGGCCTCAAACTCAAAAATCGCCCTGCCTCTGCCTCCCAAGTGCTGGGATTAAAGGTGTGTGCTACCACCACCAGGCCGAAATAAGTACTTACTAATAACAGTTTTAAAACACAAATAAACAAACAATTCACCTTTGTTTAGTAAAAAAAAAAGTAGGGCAAGTACAAAAAACAAAAACACCACCCTATTCAAAGTCCTTTATATATGTAGTTTGTCAAAAGAATCTATACTCCAGATTAAAGGTGGATCTGAATATCTCAAAAGAACAAGATTAATAAAGGGTTTCTCACTTCAAAAGTTATAATTAAGAAATATGCCCCACAGCAAGCAGGGTTTGAGTTAGGGTTAGGGGATTAGACAGTCATGGATAGGATTAGGATAAGTGTTCTTAGAATTAGGTTTAGGAGGTTAGGAAATTCACAGGTGAGTGTTAGGATAGGGTTAGGCTCAGGGTTAAGGTTTAGGTGACCACCATTATTCTTGCTGGTCCCACTGTGTCAATATTATCCCTATTACACAAAGAAGAAATATCAGGCCTACAAGGTATTCATTTTATGTCTTAATGGTTTGTTTTATTCTTATTCTGATAGCTTCTCTCTTACTTAGAGAAAGGCTTCTAAAATGAACCTAAAAGTCTTTCCAGCCATTTGCCCCCAAAACTAGCATGCTAGCTAAAGAATCAAAGATTTTGATATTCATAGAACTCTACAGATGATCAAAGGATAAGTTGCCAAGAGCCAGGCACACTGCTGCCAGCAAAGAACATTTATGCTTCTCTATGCTGGGTCTCACTGTCAGCTATTTCTGCAGTTAATTTTCCTCTGAGATAAAATGACGTTCAGTACTCTTCTGCTCTAGATATGTCTGGTTTACTTTCTGCCCAAACTAAAAATATGCTTATTAAACATTTCTATGTGAAGTTTTCACTTGACAATGAAAATTCTATAACAGAAATCCCAGCAAGAAATAGACACAAATTCATGGCTTATTAAAAATTGACTTTTTATTAATTACATGTAGAAAATACACATGAGACATGGTTTGTTATTCACATCATGTACTTAATAGCAAATTAATTACAAGTAAATTAAATTTGTTAACTTTACACTAGTTCATTTTGTTCCTGATGATAATAAACTTAAAAATTGATATGAAAGGACAAAAAATATATTTACTCCATATATCCACACAGGTAGAATAAATATAAAATGATAATATGGGACTGACTCTTTAATTGGCATATGTAACATGATATAATTAAAATTTAACATCTACTTTTAAAAATATGATACATGTAAACATACAGTTCTGGAGACAGTGATATCTCTTTGAACCCCATCCTATTTCTAGTACACAACCTGGTGTCTATCCCTTAAGATCATTAGTTACTTTTAAAGAGTTTACTACTTCTAGACTAGAAGATGTTATTAATATTATACATTGTCCTCCTTCATATAAAATAGCATATCTATGTTTTAATTATGATGTATGCATAATTAATGTTTTGTTTTGTTTGTTTTTTGAGAAAGGGTTTCTGTGTAGCCCTGGCTGTCCTGGAAATCACTCTGTAGACCAGGCTGGCCTGGAACTCTGAAATCTGCCTGCCTCTGCCTCCCAAGTGCTGGGATTAAAGGTGTGCACCACCACTGCCTGGCTAGTTTTTATTTTTAAAATCAGATAAATATACAAAGGTAAGAAGATCTAGCACAGGGCTTATCTTGTCTTCTAAATTAAACCACAACCATTTTCATACCTTCAGGTTTGTTGAATTAAAATAATCACTGTAGCCACCTATGGTCATGAATCAACTGGGTTCACATGAAAGGGGGGCTGGGAATGAAAGGGCACTGAGGAAGAGAAGAGATGAAGCCAAGACAAAGTTCTCTGATCAAGGCTCAAGCTTTAATGTTCAGCTCTCGAAGACCCAACCCAAAACCCTTCCTGGTTTCAGCCGGAGATGGGTGGGATAATCCATAATCCATTCTTGGTCATGGCTGGAGATATCTCAAGGCAAGCCCAGGGGCAGTTCTGCTTCTGTGTTCTGTGCAGCTAAGGTGGGTAACTCCACCTAAATCCTATCACTTGGTCTGTTGTGGTAAGTAAGGTCTCTCAGGCCTGCTCAAGGCTTGGGGGGAGAGTACAAATCACAGCAGGGCTTTTTAAATGTTACTAAACTTCTAACAAAAAAGCATGACATATCTGGCCAGTATTTGTACAACTTGACAGGGGAATAACTATTTAGGTAACATATATTTGTCTCCAGATATACTGAGTAAAGTATTTTTAATGTGACTGATTGTAGGATGTCTACAGTCTCATAAGAAATACTTTGTCAATGGCTGTATAAAAAAACCAATTATTTCATTGTTATTCCAGGGTGAACTATGATAATTTTGAAATGTGGTGTCACTGAGAATGTAGAAAAAGAGGATATTAACTGCTTACTTTCTGCCCCTGAATAAATATTCTCACAATAGATTGTGAATTTTTTTTGTTCATAAAATATTAGAATGATCTAAAGATGTAAATGGTGTCAATAAAGAAGAAGTTATGCATAGATTATGATGGAAATTTCCAAAATGATAAGAAAAGCTAACCTACAAAGCTGGTGGAAGTTCTGAAGGAATAAATGAAGTATTTAAGGCACTTAGATCATAAAGTTTTTGGGAGATACTTATGGGATTAAAGTATCGGTATTCAGATGAACATTTATGACAAACTGGCTGTCATCTAAGTTTTATCCTATCCTGTGTCCAGTCTACATTGAAGAAAGTCAAAATACAGAGATGATTCCCTCAGAGCTTCCAAGGAAAGTTACACCCAATCTGAGAAAGATATGGAGTAATGTTCACTAAGAGAGAAATAGTACAAAGAAAAGCTTGAAGATACAGAGATTCTTCAGAAGATCAAGTGATAACCTAGACAAGAATTTCAACAGACCTTAACAAAAGGTCAACAGAAGTTGATTTTGCTAAACGTGTAATCTTAAGCAGGCATAGGTAAAGGATGAAGGGACAAGAGTCCTAAAAAAATTTTGTTTGATCTTGTGAAATGTTATTTAGAAAATAAATTGTCACTCCCGATTCTCTTTGTCATATATAGATGCATCTCAATATCCCAGATGAAAGAAAAGTCCATGAAATACGTCAGCATGACAGGGTCTATATACAGCTGAGAAAAACTGAACAACCTTATTAAATACTGAGGTCAAATCTAAAACTTATACTTAGCAAATATGAAAGACCATCTCATTATCAAAGAGAACTTCTCAATAATAGATTGTGTTCTTTGTTACACAAACCATACATGCTCCCTGATTTATATGATGGCAGGAGTTTCTACCATCAAATGACCAGAATTATAGGCTTATTCAAGTATCCTATCTCACGATCTTGAACTTCAACTTTCTTTTCTTGTTTTTTTTTTTTGTTGTTGTTTGTTTGTTTGTTTTTCGAGACAGGGTTTCTCTGTGTAGCCCTGGCTGTCCTGAAACTCACTCTGTAGACCAGGCTGGCCTCGAACTCAGAAATCCGCCTGCCTCTGCCTCCCAAGTGCTGGGATTAAAGGTGTGTGCCACAGCCACCCGGCCTCAACTGTCTTTTCTTTTAATGCAGCAGATACTTGTGCTTCATGTGCACAGAGAATCCAGAATGAGACTTGTGTACTGAGTATAAGCAGCTCTGCAAAAAGATATTTATTAGATAAGGACAGCCACCTGTGTTCAGGGACATTATCCAGACAAAGTCAGGCAGAGCAATGGAAGCCCTGCTGATAAAGGAAGCCCTGCATTTTGAGCTGAGTTCCACTGAGACTTGTGGCCTGCAACCTTCACACAGGTTTTCCAAAACCTTGATTCCTGAAACCATGGATCTTGGCTGTGAGAGGAACTGTACCAAATACTGGAAGCTGATACAAAATGCATACAGCCTAGGACCCTTCCCATCTCTCCAGGTGGCTGTCCCATAATTGGCTGTGTAAAAGTGTCTTCTAGAGGTCATTCTATTTTACTATCAGTTCAGCCCATTTGGGGTAACAAGGACTATGGTATTAATGGTAATTAATACCATTAGAATCCATGATCATTGCCCCACTGTCTCACTTCTCTGCTGTGAAATGAGTTCCTTGATCAGAAGCAATACTGTGTGGAATGCCATTGTGGTGAATGAGGCACCCAGTATGTCCATGGATCATGGATTTGGCAGAAGCAATGTGTGCATGAAAATCAAAATCATAAGCAGAATATGTATCTATTCCAGGAAGTAGAAAGCTTTGTCCTTTGCCCAAGAGGAATGATCCGATGTAGTCAACCTGCCACCAAGTCACTGGCTGGGCAACCCAGGATATAGTTCCATATCTAGGGCTCAGTGTTGGTCTCTACTGCTGGTAGATCTGGAACTCACCAGCAGATGTGGCCATGTCAAGCTTGGTGAAAGGACGACACTACTGTTGTACCCAGGCATAAACCTCACTTCATCCACCATGTCTACTATGTTCATGGGCCCATTGGAAAATGACAGATATGGCTGGGGACACTGCTGACTTCACACAGAATAGATCACCCTAACTACTTGATTACTGAATGTATACTTAGCTGAACTTACCTTTTGATCAGCATTTACATGGGACATAAGTACCTTTACATCCTTTGACCATTTTGAGAGATGTATCCACATACTTCTTACTTTTATGTCTTTCTCAACAATATTCTAATTTTTCTGTTTCCAAGTCTCTGACAGTTAAGCCATCCCACTGTGTATAGCTGATGATTCAATGAATAATCACACATTTCCAGAGAAATACATGAGCGTGACTACTGCATGAAGCTCTGAACTGTGGTGATTTCCCTTTACTTGTGTCTTTCAGGATTGTCCAAGAAGCATGTTTTCATGCTGCAGTTGTTCACATTTGGATTGGGCCTGCATAACAGGCAGAACCCTTAGTGAAGCAGGGCCTAGTTATTTCTTCCTCAGTCATTTGATGACTGAGGGCCTGTACCAGGAAGTCCTAGGTGCATGTACAATACTAGGGCCATTGTACAGGAATAGAAACTATAGGCTTCTAGGCAAGTCAGGTACCTAGGATTATTTTTCATGTTGCCCCCTTCCCAGCAAAACCCAAGCCTAGCTTTACTCTCTAGGCTAATCCCAAACAAGATTAGAGGTTCCAAGTTACACCCTCAACAATACCACGGTCTCCAGGTCATTCCCCCAACAAATCTGCACCTCAGGTTACAAGACCATGCCTAACAACCACTAATGCAAAGGGGAGGTCAAGTTAAGTTTATGATGCGACTCCCAGTACCAGTCAATTATGTTAAAGGCAACAGTAGCTTTTCAATTAGATGCTTGCACACATCCTCCCCACTTGCTGCTTACAATACAGCCTTTCCCCACAGACATTTTGGGCTCCACCACCACCAAAACAGTCTTGGCTGATGCTGGTGCATTGTGCATGGGGACAAGCTAGCTCAAATAGAATAAAGACCCTGCTGGGAGTTGCATCAGATTGGCTCCTGTGTGTGTCATTTGGGGATCACTAACATTTCCCTGGCACGATATGTTCAATTTCTAAAAAGATAAAATAGCAGGCCAAGATAATTCTTTCAAGAGAAGATAGATGGATAGAGTTGATGGTAGAGCCTTGCTCTAATATTCAAAATCTGTGATTCACAATAAACACCTGCCAAAGGCTCCAAACAACATTTTTTTGCAGCACTGAGCAGCAGAGAAAGGATTGGGTGCTAAAAGCAATTTTCAATCACATACAGAGGCCAGACTCAGCTACAGGCAACATTCCTATGAACAGAAATAAATAATAAGTAGGAATTTTTAAAAATGTAAAAATTATTTTTTAAAAATGGACACATGGACAAAGCTCCTGAGTTCCTCTGGCTGCCTGGGCTGGAACATGGCCCCTTCTATTACATCATCACCAGCTTTCTATTTTTCAACAACTTCACTGCCTAAGCTTGGCTGTCCTTGAACTTGCTCTGTAGATTAACCTTGACTCAGATCTGCATGGCTCTGTCTCCTGAATGCTGGGAAATACATGTGTAACACTTTGCCCATACCTAAACTTTTCCTTACTTAAAACATGTTCTGTACCAGGAAGACTTGAATCAGAAATCTGCTTGATGTTTATCTGGGATTTAAGGAATATACCTCCATGCCTGTCCTTAAGTATTTTATTTTAGATCTAAAAATGATAACTCAGAATACTAATCACAATCCATCAATTGTCAATTACACACATACTGGTAACTTTTGTGTCCACATGAAAACAACAACTAGGTAATAATAATGCCTAACACAATACAGTTCTCCTTCATACAACTCTACATCCATAAGTTTCGGTGGATGGAATCTTGCACTAATGTCACCATTCGTTAAATACCATTTAATATCATTGATCACAGAATTTAGCTTCATTCAACTTCCTGGTTAGATTTTCTCTTTTGACCTAACATTTTATATATTTTTTCTTTCTAATATTACTATGCTTGCTCAAATCATCATGAGACTAAACATAGGTCAAAGGCTTTGCTGGCTTCACTGTGACTTCCTTAGTCAATGCAATGAACATCAACCTCTTTACCTTATCTTCAAGGACACTCTACAGACAAGGGCAAAAGCAGCAACCTTCTTCTGCAAACCATCATAAAAACTATACACAGAGTTCAAATCACCCTCAGTATATATGTGTTTCATATTCCTACTAGGATGGCCCATTAAGTTCTACTTATTGCATATACAAATCCAAAGTCTAAAAACCCACATTGCACCATAAAACAAAACAAAAAACCATGGTCAGGCCTATCAAAGCAATATTTAAGTCTGGGGTACCAACTCCTGTCTTAGATAGAATTTCCATTGCTACGAAGAAACACTGTAACCAAGGCAACCGTGTTAAAGGCAAATATTTAATTGGGCCTGGCTTACACTTTCAAATGTTTAGTCCATTGTCATCATAGCAGGAATGTCAGCATGCAGGCAGCCATGATGCTGGAGAAGGAGCTGAGAGTTCTGCATCCTCATGTGAAGGCATCCAGGAAAAGACTGTCTTCCAGCCAAGTTGTAGGAGGGTCTGATTTTTACTGGCCTGAGCTCCAAGGGCCAACACCCTAGGAGTTCAATTCCTTCAAAAAGGAAACATCTCCCACAAGGCACATCTCTTAATATTGACACTTCTTAGGGTCAAGCATATTTAAATCACCAGAGTTTATTTCTATTATACTTTCTGGTATCTTGATAGAAGACTAAAGTCTTTAGTAAGTAATCAATCTATTAAGGCCTTTGTATATTACAATAGTCTTTGAGCACCTTCAAAGATATCAAAAGTAATCTGTGACTGCAAATAAGTTGTATGATCTTACCCAACACACCAACATTGAGTTTCTCAAGGTTATTTATTATGAGAAAACAAATGTGACAATCATTTCAAACTTTACAGAGATATGCACAGGCTTTACCACATTCATTACATTGTTAAGGTTTCTCTAAAGTGTGTGTTTAAGTGTTTGGAGAGTACAGTGACATGCAAAGGCTTTACCACATTGACTACATTCATAAGGTTTCACTCTGCACATTTTCTTTTGTGTATTCAGAGATGACTGTGTCCTGGAAAGGCTTTACCTCATTCATGACATTCATTTTCTCTCCAGTATATGTTCTATTATAATATTGAAGACCACTCTGATGTGAAAAGTCTTTACCACATTGATGACATTCATAAGGTTTCTCTCCAATATGTATTCTTTTATGTCTTTGGAGACCACTGTGACATGAAAAGGCTTTACCACATTGACTACATTCATAAGGTTTCTCTCCAGTATGTGTTCTTTTATGATATTGGAGATGATGGGGTCTTGCAAAGGCTTTACCACATTGACTACATTCATAAGGTTTCTCTCCAGTATGTGTTCTTTTATGATATTGGAGAGCACTGTGACATGAAAAGGCTTTACCACATTAATTACATTCATATGGTTTCTCTCCAGTATGTGTTCTTTTATGATGTTGGATATTACTGTTACTTGAAAAGGCTTTACCACTCTGACTACATTCATAAGGTTTCTCTCCTGTATGTGTTCTTTTATGTATTTGGAGATTACTGTGACTTGAAAAGGCTTTAGCACATTGATTGCATTCATAAGGTTTCTCTCAAGTATAACTTTTTTCATGCCTGCAACAGTAATGGGCACATGTGAAAGGTTTACATTTCATTAGCCTGATCAATCATTTTATCAATATGAATAAATTTTACAGTTGGTCTAATAATGAAGAACACTTAAATCTTAAGGTTTTATCACTTTGATGTTCATTGTTGTACTTCCTCACTGTGGGTTGTTTACCTCTTTGAAAATCCTGTGATGGTAAGAATATTTATTACATGGCTCACATTTATAGAATACTTTATCTATATGAGATTTCTATATGATGTTTTTAACATGGTATAAGAAATATGGGATAACTCAGAGCATTAAAACACGGATTGCATTCTGAGTTTTTCCTGCAGTGTACATCACACAACAGCAGCACTGTGAACCAAGGTTTAACAAAAGAATTTACATGTTCTAGTACCCATAGAGATTTTCTGCAGTGTGACTTTCAGGATATTCCTAGTAAAGTCAGAAAACCAATTAATTGCAAATGTCTATCATATTCAGAAAGTCTACCAAAGGCAGAATACTACATATCTTCTCATTGTTCTGAAGTAGATAGAGGTAAATTGTCCCTTTTAGTATCTCTAAGCTCACATGGTTTCATCCATTCTGACAATTGATAACCCATTAAAAAGGAAGAACAAATGAAGGGTTTCCACATCGAATTCACACACATTGACTTTTTGTTCATTGTAGACATGATTAATGTTCCTCCACGACAACATTCTTGACTCCCATAAACTGACCGCACAACAAACTTAAAAGTTTCACTACAAGAATATGAGTATCACCAAATTTATCACAGAGTATTTGCTTATTAGAAGGTTATGGATACATGTTTATCACTATTCAATGTGCAACATCTAAATATTATGAGACTATACAAATTGGTAGTTCCACAATATGGTTTTAATGGAGATACAAATCAAATAAAGGAATCACTTAAGGCATTGTTTTTTTTCTCCTCTTTCTTATGGAATTGCCTTGCAAACACCAATCAGATAACTGACATTGAGGTACATAGTTTTTGGAGAATATTATAATTATAGCTACAATAAATGGACTAATATTTTACACACTTGCCTTCCTTTAAAACTTCCAGATCATAGTAAAATTATCTCACAGGCATATTTGTATTAGCTTAAATATTAAAATTACCTTTCATGACTTCTAGAAGTTTGAAGTTTTTGTTTTTAAGTATGATGGTCTTCCAAATTATAGCCTGAAACCAAGGTACCAGAAAATGAATGATATGGTATTGAAATTAGGAAAAATTCAAGTTACACTGAATTTTCACAGCAATGAACCTGATATATTCAACTCAATATTACTTGTTCTCTACTGAAATAAGAAATTATCATCAGTAACCCAGAAACATTTTTTCTTTTACATTGAAAAGCAAAAGAAAATTCACAGTCTTACCTATAGCAGTGAGGTTCCAGTAGGTCTCAAGCATCACATCTTTGTAAAGATTCTTCTGGAAGGATCCAACAAATTCCACTCTTCTTCAGTGAAGTTCACATGCACATCATCGAAACTCACAGCTTCCTAAAATATCACATACATGTGTACAACACAAAGCCTGATACTGACATCACTACAAACTAAAGGTATGCTTCCTAGACAATATAATCATATAATTCACGTGATTCCTCCACTTATTTGCTGACACACAAATTATAATCACCATGTCAGTTTAGAAGGAACTTGAAATATTGACACTAGAACCCTTGACACAGGGTTCACCTGTGTCACTCCTGAACCCTTGAATGGGATATAGCCTTGCAACACAAATGACAATTGAGAGAGGTATGCAGGGGAAACAGATCAACTGTACTGAGCACACATCTGAAAAGCTGTATGAACAATTACTAACTACAAATGTGATGGGCAAGCTGTGTGTATTTGCTCATGTCTTTAATCACAGAGGTACAGGCAGGTGTATGTCATTGAGCTGGATACCAGCACAGTCTATGCAGTGAGTTTCAGGACAGCAAAAGTTACATGTTAAGAACCTCACTCTGCTACAAAAATAAACCAGGAAAAAATGATAGAATGAACTCACAGTTCTTTACTGAAGTTCTTGCAAAGAATTATACATTCACTGCAGTTCTGTATTCATCTTGCATAAACATAAAGTTAACCAGTTTAAACAGCAACCTTAATTAAATTTTACCTTAAAAATGCATGTTTAAACAGTTAAAAATGGACATGTGAAATATTAATAATGTATGTTTTGTTTTGTTTTGTTTTTATGTTTTTTTTGAGACAGGGTTTCTCTGTGTAGCCCTGGCTGTCCTGGAACTCACTCTATAGACCAGGCTGGGTTCAAACTCAGAAATCTGCCTGGCTCTGCCTCCCAAGTGCTGGGATTAAAGGCATGTGCCACACTGTCCAGCTATGCCTGTCTTCCCAATGTATTCTATAAAAGACAAAAGGGTTTGGACACATGTGCTGCAGAGTCAGAGAAATCACTCATTTCTACAAGAAAGTAACTGGTCCAAATGTTTTGGGCAGATTCAGAATCAGCCATGACAGTGAAGTTACTCAGAGGACACCTGCTGATCTAACTAGTGAGGAGCATCACCAGGGACCTCACAGGTGGTCACATCTGGCTGATGCTTCCCATGCAGCCCCAGAGAGGACCCAGCACCCCAGCACCCACTGCTCAGCCGCCTGCCCTTACCCATTGTGGGAAGTGATCCTGTGCTCACCATGACTCAATTTCAGAGCTTCCCTCAATTTCACAGCACCTGACAGCAGGGCTCAGAGCAGGACACAGAAAGCCACTTAAGACTGCACAGGAACAATGAACTTGCAGACTGGCATCCAGAACAATCTGCCTCCTTCTCTGATTGGCAGGTCTGCTTGAAAGCTTGATGACCAGTGAGTCTTATCACTCCTCAAGGTTAAAGTGTGCTTTTGACCATGAAAGACAGCATTCAAACAACGAAACAAAAGCAGACAATTAACACACATGAGAAGCAAGCAACAAAATAAAAACAGAGTTGAGTTCAGGCTCACTTATTTCTTGCCACAGTTTCATTAACATGACTTACCTTTCTCGATGCAAAGAGATTCCAGTGGTGATCACCTTCATTTCACTTCTGAATTTTTGCCAGATCATTCTTCCAGCAAAATCCCTCACTGGGTCTCTCTTCTTCTCTTCAAGTCCCAAGTCCTAAGTTCCTAGTCCCTAGTGCCTCCAAGTTCCAAGTTACTTCTTCCAAATTCTCTTCCAAGTGCCTGCTACCTAATGCCTAATTCCTACTCCAATTTGTACTCCAAGTTCTGCTCTCTGAAGTGTCTGATTCTCTGCCGTCTGCCTCTGCCTTTTATATGTCTAACTTCTAAGTCACGCCTCTAAGTCACACCTTTAATCATGCCCTTAGGTCTTGTCTCTAAATCTGATCTCTAAGTCACACACCTTAATCTCACACACCTTAATCTCACACACCCAAGGAAAGTCCTGGGTATCCAAAGCAAGATGTTACCAGAGTGTGCTCAGCTGTTGTAGGCTATTGTAATACAAATCTCATGTCAGGGTATATGGCTCAAGATGGCTGTAAAGCTGATAGCTGCTTTCTGCTAAGAGTCAGCTCCTAACAGAAATGGGACAAAAAATTAGTCAGCCTGAATTCAATTCTCTGTTTGGTTTTGTTTGCTGCTCACATGTGTAATTTTCTGCTTTGTTCTTGCATGCTGTCTTTTTTTGTTCAAAATAAAAGGAAGCGTAAGTTAGAATCCAAAATACAACCACAGGTTGATGACAATTTGTCAGAGTCAGATTGTGCTGACAAAGAGGAAGAGGAAGTCAAATTTTATGACACTGAAATGCCCTCTCCCTAATTACCTTCACCTCCAAGTACTCCCACAATGGAGACAATGGTTGTAGATCCCAAAAAGCAGTTACAGGAAAAAATTTCTACCGTTTAAACAACTGATAGAGTTAGAAAAAGAGTATCAGGACTTAAGTAATCAGTTACAGAAATTAAGAACAGGGAAGAGGTCACAAGAGACTAACTGTGAAAATCCCCCGGATTTTCCATTCCTCAACCTGGTGTCCAAAGGCAGTCCCTATCTTCTAGCTTTAGTTCAGCTACAGATCAGCCAGAGGAGAGAGACGCTAAGGCTTTCCCTGTATCAGAGGCCAGAGATGCTTAAGGGGTTGTTGGAGACATCACACAGGGTTTAATTTTCAAATTATTAAAGAATTAAAATATGCAGTATCTCAATATGGTGCCACTGCTCCCTTTACTCTTTCAATTTTAGAATTTGTTGCAGAGGAGTGGCTGACTCCTAGTGATTGGAATACATTAGTGAGAGTAGTTCTTAGTGGTGGAGACTATCTTAATTGGAAATCAGAGTATCATGAGAATTGTAAAGAGACAGCTAGGAGAAACATTCAGGCAGGCAATGGTTGGTCCTTTGATGCCTTAGTAGGAGAAGGGCAATTTGCTTCTAGTGATAACCAGATGCAATATGACCCAGGTTTATATGCTCAAATTCAAAATGCAGCCATGAAGGCTTGGCATAAACTTCCAGTAAAGAGATACCCTGGTGCATCTTTAACAACAGTCAGGCAAGGGCCTGATGAGAGATTTTCTGACTTTGTTCATTGATTAATAACAACAGCAGGGAAGATTTTGGTAATGCAGAGTCAGTGTGTAGACTATGTGAAACAACTTGCATATGAAAATGCTAATACTGCCTGCCAAGCGGCCATTAGACCCTACAGGAAAAAGACAATGTCAATCATGTGTTAAACTTTTACCAGTTCCTCATTTGGGTGTAAATCCAAAAGGGAATGATACTAAACAGTATCTGGCAAATGGATGTTACTCATTATAATGAATTTGGCAAGCAAAAATATCTACATGTATGTGTAGACACATACAGTGGTTTTATTTATGCAACATTACAACCTGGACAAGCAAGCTAGCATGTGATCACTCATATGCTTGCTACAATCGCTGTATTGGGTGTGCCTAAACAGATAAAAACTGACAATGGCCCAGATTATACAAGCTCCAGTTTCCACCAATTTTGTGAAAAATTGGGAATACTACATAAAATGGGTATTCCATATAATCTACAGTGCCAAAATATTGTAGAAAGGGCACACCAAACCATTATATGTCAATTTGAAAAAAAAAGTGGGGGGGAATGGTACCCTACCAAGGATCCCCCAGAAATATCTTTCATCATGCACTCTTTATTTTAAATTTTTTAAATTGGATTCTGAAGGAAAATCTGCTGCAGATAGATTCTGGCATCCTGATACCAAAAAGAATTTTGCAACAGTCCTCTGGAAGACCCATTAACTGGAACCTGGAATGGGCCAGATCCAGTGCTTATCTGGGGATGAGGTTCTGTTTGCATATATTCCCAAACTGCAGATGGCTGCCAGAGAGACTGATTAAACAAATAGACACAATAACAAATCTAGGGAGGAGAAACCCCCTGAGAAGCTTATTTTTTCTTCACAGGAAACATGAAGATGCTTCACAATTGCCTTCAAACTGGAACAGATCAACGAGTAAACCTGACCTGAGAAGTATCAGTGCTGAAGAAGACATCACCACCCATATCTCCAGGGTGGCTCTATTGGACTCTTGATTCCCTGACTTATGATTTAGTGGGGAACTAGATTGTTTTAGATTTAGTGGGAAATTAGATTGTTTAGACCCAGGAGAAAACACACTACAACAGGTACCAGTTACTATAGTTGTTTTTTTGGGTTTGAGATTGACTAGAGCAGGAACAGAAATTTCCTTACTTGTTTTCTTTAGATCAAAGCTATGATCAGTTTTGTGTTTCTATAGATTTAGATTCTGACATAAGACATTTTTAAACAGAATAGAAGAAGCTTACACTTTTTACTCCTCTGATAGAGGGAGTTATGTGTTGCCCTTAAAAAGAGTGTTGCTGTCATACTAACTATTCAGGCGTTGTTAAGTCTCTTGTCTGTTGGGTCCATGTGGTTCAACAAGCTGATGGCTTTTGTATGGCAACGCATACAGGTCCATTATTACAGGCTGGAAGTAGGGGATTGTAAAGCCTCTGTCATCAAGACTAATGAGGTATATCCCCTAACTTACTCGCTAAGCTGGATAGTCAAAGACGGGTAAGAGAGCATACCGAGACCCTTGCCCCTAAAAGAAGGGAGGCCTCACCATCCTAAGACAGGAGCTCAACCAATGGCTGTTGAGTATCCAAGGATGGGAAAGGGAGGCTGGGGTCCTTTGCTCCAACCTAGGACAGGCACGGTTTCCGTAAATTTTCCCAGCCTTCCCTTTTGAAAAAAATTTTAAAAGGGGGACCTGTTGGGGGCCGACTTTTAGCAGAAAGCGGCTATCAGCTTTGCAGCCATCTTGAGCCATATACCCTGACATGTGACTTGGATTACAATAGCCTACAACAGCTGAGCACACTCCGATAATCTTGGTTTAGATACCTTGAGATTAAAGGTGTGTGAGATTAAAGGTGTGTGACTTAAGAGTATGACTTAGAAGTGTAGAGATCAGATTTAGAGACAAGACCTAAGGGCATGATTAAAGGTGTAACTTAAAGGTGTGACTTAGAAGTGAGACATATAAAAGGCAGAGACAGAACAGAGAGAATCAGACACATCAGACATTAGGTAGAAGACACTTGGTTCTAGAGAGAATCAGACACTTCAGAGAGTACAACTTGGAGTACAACTTGGAGTCAGTTAAATGATACATTATGGAGACACAGAGGAGAGGACCAGACACAGCAGAGAGAAGACAGGTAGTAGGCACTTGGAAGAGAACTTGGAGGGAGTAAGTTGGAACTTGGAGGGACTAGGAGCTAGGGACTAGGCATTAGGAACTCAAGACTTAGGACTTAGACTAAAGAATAAACGGGATTGAATTACACACAGTCTGGTCTCCATTCTTCGAGTCCGACCTCACTCTCTCTTCTTGCTGAACCCCTACCCACGGACCAGAGCGGCAGCTTGGACTGGAGTACAGTGGCCCCCAAATGTGGGTCGGCCAGGGCCTCAACATTTGCTTGGGTCGTGATATTTTTTGGCCACCCCAACGTTGGGCTAGTGTGGACCCCAACAATGCTACTCAGTTGGCTTTTACCCAATGGCAAGAGGAATTCATCTAGTCCCTGTTCTCAAGAACTTAACACTGTTGCTAGAAAATTTCTTTCTAATTAATCATGGTTAGCACAATGAGATGCCAAGTCCAGCTCAGAGGTTTTCATAACTGGGTTATACAGGTACCAGGTAGCACACAGATTTAAATATTAATGTCAGTGTAATTTTAGTGAGTGTGTGTGTGTGGGGGGGATAAATAGACCCAATATCAAAAATCTATGTTGAATGTTCATTTGTCCGTTTATTCATTTCACAGATATATATTGGCTGTGACCCAGCCTCACATTGTTTTAGCTCCTGGCTATCCAATACAGGGCAAATAGTCAGCCCAAAGTCTCTGTTCTCACAAATATTGAATTAGATTCAAATAATTTATATACATGCTAAAGCAGAGCAATTTTAAAAAAGAAAGCCACAAACATCACAAAGCAGAGAAATATCAATGATAATCTGGAGCCGGCTCTTATTTGATGAGTGACCTTGTGCCACTTTCTTAGTCTTTCCATGCCTCAGTTTCCCCTTCAACAGCATAGTGATAGGGATAGTTGGAGAGTCACCACATTGTCCGAGTTACAATGACCACTGCAGGAGCTGATTGTGTGACACTCTCGAAGGGTCGAGCATATAGTAAGCATGCCTGAAGTGTTTGTTCACTTGGCTTTGAGTGCAGGATAAAAGTTGTAAAGATGAAGCGATGACTCAATTCTGGGAAGCTCAGCCCAGGATCTTCCCAAGCACCTGGGGAACTTGTTAAGATGAGCCTTTCCCAGGCCCCACTCTAGAGAATTTGACCTAGTAGATTTGGGGCAAGGCCCAAGTTTTACTGTTCCTCCCTTGCTTTTATGTGAGCTATCCAGTACTGCATTAGGGTTCAGATGGGCCCCTCTGGGACAGAGTAGGATACAGTGCCTTCCTCGATGTTGTGATATTTTAGAGAATGAGCTACTAGGCCAAGATTTGGGGTCAAGAGGAGGTGTCTGGCAGAAGGAGCAGCTTCAAAGAAGCAGAGAAGAACAGGTTTGTTGATGAAAGTTCAAGAAGTTTGCCATGAGTAGGGTCAGTAAGTGAGGGTGTCTAGCGGCTCCACTCAGAGGATATTGTGCAGCCTGTCCTCCTCACACCCCATGCAAACATGCTGAATCAAGCTTCATGGAAATCTGCCAGCGAAGAGCATTTTGCAATTTTGAGTAGTTTGCATTTTCAAACTTAAATTATTACAGCTAGAAATTCAAAGAAGGTACCATGAAGGGGGGCAAAAAAAGATTCAATGTGATCTGTTGAGTGATTGGTAGGTCAATAATACTTTGCTCTCTCCCAGCAGTTCCTATATATACCCACCCCAAGGATTTCTTGAGTTTGAGAAGCTGAGACAGGCAAAAGACCCGGTATACAAAACCAGAATGTAGTCCACAGTGAAATCCTGTAAAAACATGTTTTTTTCAAAACAAAAAAGCAGAACATACTCAGTAGTCTTACATGTTTTTGGAAAGATTGACCAGGGAGCCTGTAGAAGAACCAAAAGTCTGGAGGCTCCATTTCTTAACACTGAGGCAGAGGGATGGGAGTGAAGGCTAGAATCAGATGGTCCCAGCTTTGATGCCTCACTTCCCCTTGAATTAGTCGTGGGACCTTTGAAGAGAATCCTAGAAAGAGAGAGAGACATTGTTGTGAGAAGAATATGGGACATAGATGCTTGGAGAATCCTATCTGTGAAAGTCAATTGTTTATCAGAAGTAAACAGGCATCCAAAAGCTAAATTAAAAAAAGAGGAAGGCTCAAGAGGGAGTTGAGATGAGGAAGCTTTGCACTTGAGACTTGTGGAGAACACAATCTAAACTGTATGTGGCTTAGATATTTGACTAAGGGTTGCAGACCCTGAAAGCACAGAGCAATGAGCTAGGGAAAGTTGAAAAAGTATACATACCAGCTGCTGGGATGTACACACACACACACACACACACACACACACACACACACCACAGGGGATGGGAGTGTGGAGCTCCCTGAGCTGTTGTCAAGCCCTGACATTCATGGCTACTAGGAGGAACCAAAAGAAGGGTTGTTGGTGGTGGGTAGAGAGTGGAAGAGAAAGGTAAGACAAAAAGGGAAGGAAAGGAGCTTGGGTGTGGTTTAATGTACAAAGGACCTCAAGCAGGAAGAAAACTTTCCAATAATCTGAGCTCATTTATCCTCATGAAGAAGTCTAATCTAGATGATGATGATGACGACGACGATGATGATGACGACAACGATGGTGACGATGGTGATGATGGCAATGATGATTTGCTTGGGATCCAGAGTCTTGCTACAAAGTTCCAACTGCTTGGTACTTACTTTGTAACCTAGGTGATCTTGAACTCCCAGCAATTCTCTTGCTTCCAGCTTCTAAATGGGAGAATTATAGGTGTGTGTGTGTGTGTGTTGTGTGTTTGTGTGTGTGTGTGTGTGTGCATTTCCAGCTTCCAACCTGGATTACTGAACACCTATTATGTGCATTTCCTCATTAAGAGTTGATCATGGAGTTCTTCTAAGCTCCAATGTATGCCCCAGGGCCCCTGCCATCTACACAAGACTGAATTTGTTCACTGCAAATTATGGTTATTAGGAACTTCAAATACTACATTGTAAGAAATCATATCTTTGCAGATGTAAGTATTCAAATGGGGTCATGTTGGATAAGGGCAGATATTAAGTCTGATGACTGGGGTCCTTGCAGTAAAAAGAGAGGGTCTCAGCTAGGGAAATCCTATGGCTCAGTAAGTAAAGTACTTGACACTTTACACCATGAGGACTTGACTCCTATGCCCAAGATGTGTGAAAATGTCAGGTGTCTTACCATAAATTTCTAACTCAGCACTGGGAGGAACAAATAGGAGGATCCCTGGAGCTTTCTAGCCAGGCACTGTACCCTAATTGATGATCTCCAGCCAAGGAACAATTCTGTCTTAAATGAGGTGGATGCCATTCCTGAGGATGACCCGAGCCTGTCCTCTGGCCTGTATGTGTATAGAAAACATACATGCGATGGGCAGTGGTGGCACATGCCTTTAATCCCAGCACTTGGGAGGCAGAGGCAGGCAGATTTCTGAGTTCGAGGCCACCCTGATCTTCAGAGTGAGTTCCAGGACAGCCAGGGCTACACAGAGAAACCCTGTCTTGGAAAAAAACAAAAAACAAAAAAACAAAACCACACAAAAACCACTTAGCAGATATAAAGGTGACCATGGTTACTCAAAAGGTAGATTCATACTATAAATGAACTTTAATAAGGTTTTAAAAGATTTAAATGTCAGAAAAGTCACATTGGGTGACTACTACAATTATTATGGTGTCAGTACCTTCCATGTGCTTGCTGTGTGGTTTGCTTATTCCTGAGCCCATGTCCCTTACCCTATGGATCAGTGAATGTAAACCCTGGTTAATCTAGGAAGATGAAGACCTAATTGTTTACAATTACCTCTTTCACTTTTTTTCTTCTTTCTTTCTTTCTTTCTTTTCTTTTCTTTTCTTTTTTTTCAAGACAGGGTTTCTCTGTGTAGTCATGGCTGTCCTGGAACTCACTCTGTAGACCAGGCTGGCTGTGAACTCAGAAACCCGCCTGCCTCTGCCTCCCAAGTGCTGGGATTAAAGGAGTACACCACCACTGCCCAGCACACCTCTTGCACTTTCAAAGGTGTTCTGATTTGTAGCAAACATAGGTGAGATTGTATTTTACTTGTTACTTTTTTGTGGTTTTTTGAGACAGGGATTCTCTGTGTAGCCCTGGCTGTCCTGGAACTCACTCTGTAGACCAGGTTGCCCTCGAACTCAGAAATCGACCTGCCTCTGCCTCCCAAGTGCTGGGATTAAAGGTGTGCACCACCACCGCCCGGCAACTTGTTACTTTTTGGAGTTGAAATTATATCATGTTTACTATATATTTCAAAGAAAAATTTCCCCCAAAGATTTAGCTACTCAGACTTTCCATCTGAACAGTGATCTGTGATTTGAGAACCACCCAAACTGGTTGTCACTGAGACATTTTCAGGCTGTGTGTGTAGGCTAGGGATTTGAAAGTAGATCTCTGGTGTAAGACAAGGCTGGGATTGTAGCTGAGGAAAACTAGGTCACATTAGCAATGTAACCTTGGCATCTAATGAACAACCACTCCATTTGTGATAACCATTTTCCCCTCATGAATGCAATTAAAATAATTGTATTGTCTAATATATAGAATTGGTGAGACAATGGTGATACATGCAAACTCCCTCAAGTCCTCAAAACCAAACAAACCAAGAAACAAAAAGTGCCTTAGCACAATATTGGCCACAAGTCACAGATTTCTCAAGCACTAGTCTAAAAAGTTCTATGAATTGTGCTTGAACTGTTCAAAGCTTATTTGGGCTTGAAGTAAACTTCTAGACAGTGGGAGCAGAAGATCTGCAGGAGAAGACACTACACAGCCCAGACCACCCACCATCAGCTATAGCCGTGGGAGGACCCTCAGGACACACTAACCTAACTGAAGACAGTCCAAGAACAAAATGTGCAGCTAAGGGACAACACCAGCTGAAAACAAGCCTTGGACCAGGAACCCATGTGTGGCGCTTTGCTGTGACCTTTAAAATACCTGCCTTTGTCAAAGAATTTGTCTAGCCCCCAGAGCAAGACAGCAAGACACTATGAGAAATGTTCCACCTCATTTAGGGATTTTCAGTCAGAATGAACAGAGAAGGTCCTCTTGGCTCATTCAGTACTGGGAGAAGTTTGTTCACAAGCACTGGTGGCTTCTAGAACTAGGGAGAAACAGGCTTGGAGTGGGTATAGCCAGATGTTACAGAGTGCCACACAACTTAATGTCTCCAGGGACCCACCAGAAAGGATGTGCTTGGACGGCTTGTGGCTCACTCCAGGGACACTTTTGCTTTTTTTGTAATGTTGAGATTTGAATCCAGAACCTACAGCTTGCTACATTGAGGAACACCCTCAGCACTCAGTCACCCTAGTGAAGATCCATGTCAGCTTGTCATCTACTGGACAACTAACTCCTCGTTAAAGGAGAGCATGGTGCTTTCTCAGGCTGCCCCAGCCCACTCTCTCTGAGCAGGAGGAAATGTCAAAAGGAAGGACTAGGCACAGAGTTCAGTTGGTAGGGTGCTTACGTATACCATACAAAGTTCAGCACTGCAGAAAAGATGGTATGTGCCTACAATACCAGTGCTGACCTGTATCCCTGGTACTCACTAGATGAGGCAGGAAGAACAGTAGTACAAGGCCATCCTTGACTTATAGAGAATTTGAGAATCCTCTGATATACATGAATCCTTGGGAAGAAGAAGAAGAAGAAGAAGAAGAGAAGAAGAAGAAGAAGAGAAGAAGAAGAAGAAGAAGAAGAAGAAGAAGAAGAAGAAGAGAAGAGAAGGAGGAGGAGGAGGAGGAGGAGGGTGAGGAGGAGGAGGAGGAGGGAGAAGGAGAATTGGTGAGAAAATTCAGGTGAAGCACTCAGCACAACATTAGCAACATAAACATTCTGCAAATGTCAACACTTATTTTTCATGGTTGTACTCCTCTTGGAACTCCTCAGTCTTTGTGATTATCCTACTTGAGCTTCCTGACCCTCATTTGATGGAGGTTGTGCCCTTCCCCCATGCTGCCAACCTGTCTAGGTTGAGCAGCCCCTAGGTTGAACAGGCCGGAACATGCAGTTTACCACTAGAGATAACAAAAGATCTGGGAAGCTGCCTCCATTGGAGACCTGCAGTCTGCCACAAGAGTTGAGCTGAATGGATTGCCTGCTGAGCTTGCTCCCTACACCTCTGGCCCCTGATTAAGGATGCACACCCCTCACCCTCGCGGCTGAGCTATCCTTGACACCTCCCAGACTGCTATCTCCTTGCCCAACCCCTGGGCTGAACCGAGAAGAGATTCTGGGGGTGGGGCTTCCCCTTTTCCTTTATATGTGAAAGCCAATTATTAAATTCAAGCCTTGATCAGAGAACTTTGTCTTGGCTTCATCTCTTCTCACCCTTCGTCCCCTTTCATTTCCAGCCCCCCTTTCAGGTGAATCCACTTGACTTGTGGCTGCAGGCGGCTACAGGAGGTACCAGCAGCACAGGCAATCTAGTGTACTGGTTTCCAGTACTATGGCTTCCCACTGCATCATACTTATGACTGTGAGTAGGTTGCCATCATAGCCACTGAGCCTGAGTCCCTGCAGCAAACCCTTGGGTCACCTGGTATTGGATCACCCTGTGTCACATCCAAGGGTAGAAGTCCTTTTGCTCTTCCAATGCTTTACACCCTTGTATGCTTTCAGTTCCCCTAGAAGTTCATTCTCTCTCATAGCAGGGCCTCAAGATATTGAGATGCTTTCTTCATAACCATCCTCTATATTCTGGCTGAGAGAACTTTCTCTAAACCGTGATGCTATCAGATGCTTGTGCAATACTGCAATCTTTACTTTGCTAAATTGTATCCTGAAAATAATCTGGTTAATTGTTTGTGTAAATACAGTGTATGCCCTGTCTGCTACGTGCTGGAGTATGGTTATTCCACACTGATGTCTGTGTGCATAAGAAATTCCCAAAAAACCATTGACTAGAGATTTCTTGGATGTGAAGACAAGATCTTGTAGCTCTGGATCAGTTTGGAAGATCCATCTCAGTGCCAATTACTTGTGGTTTAAGAGATTATTCTGAGGAAGGCAAGAGAACAATTCTTATCTCCTGGAATACTTTATTTCTTAAAACAATTGTGCTATAAATAAATAGACTGATCTCTGAAGAGCTATATGTTAGCCTCATGGAATTATGTGAGCGTTCTACTGCTTAATCATATTCCTAGGAAGACTGCTGCTTTTCTAGAGACTTCAAACACAGAGGCAAAGATCAGCACAGTTGTATGTAACATGATCTTTGCCTCAATATTCATGAGAATGGCAGATAAAATTGCTTTGAATAGATTATGTGCAGACTCTTCTGACTATACGTGTAAAGAAGTAGTCTCCAAAATATGCCTGCTCAGCTCACTCCCTGGTATAGGAGAATCTGATTCATTTAACACTCATTTAACTTTATATCCTGTCTTGCTAAACATTGGAGATGTCATTAGATTGCATTAGAGCAAGTCATTCATCTGATAAGAGCTAATCAGGTCAGGTAGATTAAGCCTCAGTTTCAATGCGGAAGCAAGAGAGGGAAGAATTTCAATATGGTGCAGTTGTAGAGAGGCAACAGGAAGTGGAGAAGCTGGGAGCAGTGAGGACGAATCCAGATTCCATCCCTGGTAACTAACTGCCCTGCTTAGTTGAATTTGAGAAAGTTACTCTCTCTCTCACTCTCTCTCTCTCTCTCTCTCTCTCTCTCTCTCTCTCTCTCTCTCTCTCTTTTTTTATTTATTTATTATTATTTTATGTATGTGAGTTCTGTAGCTGTCTTCAGACACACCAGAAGACGGCATCTGATCCCATTACAGATGGATGTGAATGCATGGAATTGAACTCAGGACCTACTGGAAGAGCAGTCAGTGATCTTAACCGCTGTGCCATCTCTCCAGCCCTACCCACTGACTCTCAATCTCAGAATCCCGACATGTGAAATGATGACATGCATGTGATTGTGCCATGTGCAGATAATAAGAACAGTCTCTGTGTGATAGTGTCAGATCCCCCTGGAACAGGGTTCTAGTAATTGAACCTGAGTCCTGTGGAAGAGCAGCCAATGCTCTTAACCTCTGAGCCATCTCTTCAGCCCTTCAAAGAGACTTCTGATTTATTTGTCTTTCTGGACTAAAAATGGAAATCAGGGCTGCTAGCATCCCATATAAACACTCTATCCCTGAGCTATATTCCAGGCCAGTTTTCCCTCAAAGCTTTACTTTAATTTTATGTGTATGAGTATTTTGCTAACATGTATACATGTGCACGGTGTGCATACCTGGTCCTGAGAAGGTCAGAAAAGGGGGCCAGAATTGAAGTTGCAAGCTACTACCTGGGTTCTAGGAACTGAACCTGGGTCCTATGCAGAGCAGCAAGTGCTCTTAACCACAGATCCATCTCCCCAGTTCCCTGGACCTTAGTTTGTTTTTTTAATGCTTTAATTTCTAGAAAGTTTTACTAATTTGTGCAGGCTTCCCCAGCACTCACCCTGTTGTCCTGACAGACTTTGAATATGGAGTCTGTGTAACTCAGCCTCCCAAGTAGAGTAGCTGGGAGTCTGCACCACCAGGCCCACAAATCTGTATTTTATAGGCAAAGCATGTGAATCATCAAATTCTCCATGCCAAGGAGTAACTGATGCAGCATATTTTGGAGCCTACCTTTGAGGAAACCTTCTTCTTTCCTTCCTTCCTTCCTTCTTTCCTTCCTTCCTTCCTTCCTTCCTTCCTTCTTTCCTTCCTGCCTTCCTTCTTTTCCTCCTTTCCTCTATTCTCTCTGTCTCCTCTCCTTTCCTTGTTGATTTTGTGAATTGGAACAGAGTTTCTGTCGCCTGGAACTTACAGTCCGTGCATAGAGAAGTTGTTGCCCAGGCTGCTGCTGTCTGGGATGAATTAGGTAGTCACCAGAGGGAGAGAAGATTTGTCAAGCACAGCGCAGAGCAAAGGGTTTAGTGGGGTAAGAATGACTGATAGCCTAAGGAAGTAGAATCTTAAAACAGATGCCAGAAACATGTGTACATTTAGTCTTTCATACACCCATTTACTTATTCAAAAATTATGATTATTATTTTTCATATGACGCTCTGGCTGGCCCAGAACTCACAGAAGTCTCCTTGGCTCTGTCTCTGGAATTAAAGGAGTGCATTTTCACACCTGGCTTCAACAATATTTTGCATGTCAGTCTGGGCAGTAGTGGCACACATCTTTAATCCCAGCACTTAAGAGGCAAAGGCAGGTGGATCCGGGAGTTCGTGGCCAGTCAGGTACACAAAGCAATTTCTAAGACAGCCAGGGTTACTTGGAGAAACCCCTGTCTCAAAGATAAAACAAAAAAAACAAAAATTTTATGCCAGTGTGTCTGGTCTTGCGCATTTTGTGTTTTGATTATTATGTGACGGGAGGTATTTCTTTTCTGGTCTAGTCTATTTGGCGTTCTGTAGGCTTCTTGTATGATTATAGGCAACTCATTCTTTAGATTAGGGAAGTTTTCTTCTATAATTTTGTTGAAGATATTTATTGGCCCTTTAAGATGGGAATCTTCACTTTCTTCTATACCTATTATCCTTAAGTTCTGTCTTCTCATTGTGTCCTGAATTGCCTGGGTGTTTTGTGTTAAGAACTTTATGCATTTTGTGTTTTCTTTGACAGTTGTGTTAAAATATTCTATGGTATTACACCTGAGATTCTCTCTTCTATCTCTTGTATTTTATTGGTGGTGCTTGTATCTATGATCCTGACTCCTGATTTCTTTCCCAGGTTTTCTATATCCCTGGTAATCTCCCTTCATAATTTCTTGATTGTCTCTACTTCCATTTTTATGTCCTGGATGGTTTTGTTCAATTCCTTCACCTGTTTGGTTGTGTTCTCTTGTAATTCTTTAAGGGATTTTTGTGTTTCTTCTTTAAGGGCTTTCACCTGTTTATCTGTGTTCTCCTCAATTTCTTTGAGGGTGTTATTTATGTCTTTCTTAAAGTTTTCTATCATCATCATTAGAAGTGATTTTAGATCTGACTCTTGCTTTCCTGGTGATGTGGGTAATTCAGGACTTTCTAATGTGAGAGAACTTGGTTCTGATGAAACCAAATACCCTGGGTTGCTTATGCTTGTGTTCTTGCGCTTGCCTTTAGCCATCTGGATCTTCTTGGTGATACCTGAGCTGTCTCTGGCTGGAGACTTGTTTTTCCTATTATCTTGGTTGTGTCAGAACTGTTTGGGATGGGTGTTGCTGCTGGGGTTAGAGCTGAGGTCCAAGATCTGCTCCGTGCTCAGGCAGAAACAGGAAGGAACCAGTGCTCTGGGCCAGGAGTGAATTCCTGGGTCTCAGTGAGTCCCAGTTACTTTCTATTTGGTGTGAGTGTTGCTGCCTCCTTACCAAGACACTGCCCAGGTTAGAGCTCCTGAGAACTTCATTTCCTCTGGGCGCTGTGAGATTGGGTGCAGAGCTATCTCCATGGATCTGCTGAGCGCTCAGGCCCAGACCGGAAGGTACCAGTGCTCTGGGCCAGGAGTGAATTCCTGGGTCCCTGTGTATCCCAGTCAGTCCATCTTTGGGGAGAGCGTTGCTGAATCCTTACCTTAGATACTGCCCAGGTTAGCGCTTCTGGTAGCCCCGCTTTATCTAGGTTTTGTGAGGTTGGGTGCAGAGCTGCTGCTGGTGATCCTGATCAGTGCTCTGGCCCAGACCCGATCTGATCTCTGATCTCCGATGCTTGTCTTAATCACCACAAATTTCTTAACTGGAGCTAACTCAGTTATGCTGTTTGCTGGGGTTGGAACATCGGGTCTGGTCTTTATGATGCAAAAATGGAAGACAAAGACATACACTCTTTCTTCTTCTTTTTTTTCTCTAGACAGGGTTTCTCTGTGTAATCCTGGCTGTCCTGGAACTCACTCTGTAGACCAAGCTGGCCTCGAACTCAGAAACCTGCCTGCCTCTGCCTCTCAAGTGCTGGGACTAAAGGCGTGTGCCACAACTGCCCAGCTCACTCCTTGTTCTTAAGAAGTCTAGCAGGACAAAATATGGTGGTGCATGCCTTTAGTCCCAGTACTCCTGAGACAGATATAGACAGATATCTCTAAGTTCAAGACAAGGCTGGTCTGCATAGTGAGCTCCAGGACAGCCCGAGCTTCAAAATGGGGAGGCCTTATCTCATGTGGATTGAGGGTATCGGTGGGGAGAAGAGGTTTAAACAGTCGTTTGTATAAAGATAGACATGGCATGGTGAAGGAAGAGAGTGGTGGGAGTCCAAGTGAGGAGAACAGCTTGGACAGTGATGTCACCACCTGGAAGAATACTTACCTAAAGAGGGGGAACATATTGTTTTTCATTTGTTCAGTCATATTTCATATCCAGCTAAGAAAGGGCTCCAGATATCAACCAACCAAAACAAAGCTACTGGTCCATTAACTCACCTATGGCTGGCCACTTTGATTCCTGTCTTAGTCAGGGTTTCTATTCTTGAACAAAACATCATGACCAAGAAGCAAGTTCGGGAGGAAAAGGTTTATTCAGCCTCCATTTCCACATTGCTGTTCATCACCAAGGAAGTCAGGCCTGGAACTCGAGCAGGTCAGGAAGCAGGAGCTGATGGAGAGGCCATGGAGGGATGTTACTTACTGGCTTGCTTCCCTTGACTTTCTCAGCTTGCTTTCTTATAGAACCCAGGACTACCAGCCCAGGATGGCACCACCCACAATGGGCCCTCCCATACCCTTGATTGTTAATTGAGAAAATGCCTTACAGCTGGATCTCATGGAGGTATTTCCCCGCTCCTTTCTCTATGATAACTCCAGTTTGTGTCAAGTTGTCATAGAAAACCAGCCAGTATGTTGTAGTAAGTATTTAAAAAGTGGCCTCCAGTGAAGCCAACTATCTAGGCTGCAGCATGTCTGCCTAGCTCAGTCACGTGGCCAGAGGCAGAGAAACGGCCAGCTAGAGACACTAGCCTTGCCACCCACAAGATGCCAAAGTGGGAGATGGCTCTGCCAATCTTCCACACTGTCTCTGCAATGCTGGGCAGTGTCCAAACCATCCTGCCAACTACATGGGCTCGGTACAGATGAGACTCTAATGCTTAGATTATCCAAAGGCTTATATATTTAGTAATGTCCAATAACAAGATACTCTTACAATCAGAGGTATAACCCATATCCAACTAGATATACCAACTAACTTTGACTGCCACAGACAATCAAACATCAGCCTCCATCTCCCCTCTCTTGTTCTCCATCTCTGTCTTAGCTCCTACCATTCCTTTTCCTCTTCTTAGCTGCTTTCTCTTTTCTCCTCCCACCTTAGCTTCTCCTCTTAGTACCCCCATCTCTTTCCTTAACCTTTCTTGCTATGCAACTTGAAACAACTTTGCTTCCACTCCACCCCTTGCTCAGGTCTGAGTCATCAAGCCATCAAAGAGCCCTTCACTTAGCTGTTTGCAGAATTGTGAATTGTACTTTCTTGTCAGGCACTATTAAGCAAGACCAATAAGGTTCCATTCTTCAAGGAGTTGATCTGATGACTAAGACAAGTGATCTCCAAGGACACAAGGAGAAGCCCCAAATTGGCATTGAGGCTGACAGGCTGTCATGTTTGTGGTAGGGTGAGTGTTTGTATCAAATCTGAGGGAAGAATGGCTTCAGACTTAATCCAGAAGTGGCTTTGTATATCTGTGATTAAAAAGATGGGGGGGGGCTGGAGCACTGACTGCTCTTTCAGAGGTCCTGAGTTCAATTCCCAGCAACCACATGGTGGCTCACAACCATCAGTATTGGGATCCAATGCCCTCTTCTGGTGTGTCTGAAGATAGTGACAATGTACTCACATGAAATAAATCTAGAAGAAGAAGAGGAAGAAGAGGAAAAAGAAAGAAAAGATGGTTGGGTTTGCAGTGGTAGAAAAGATAATTTTTCTTAGGCTGCATCATTTCCAGGGCTTATTATTTTTTGGAGGGTTGGTAGTACACGATTATAATCTAGCACTTGGGTGGTGGTAGAAGGCCTGTTGTTTGAACCTATTGTTCCACCTACACAGTGAGTTTAAGGCTATTTGGGGATATGCAAGACTGTCTCAAAACAAAATCAAATCAATACCCAATAGGTAGTGGTTGTGCACACCTTTAATTCCAGCACTTGGCAGACAGAGGCAGATGAATCTCTATATTCCAGGCCAGCCTGGTCTACAGAGTAGGTTCCAGGACAGCCAAGGCTACACAGAGAAACTGTCTCTCAAAAAACCAAAACCAACCCCCAACCAACAAAACCAACCAGCTAACCGACAAACAGCAACAAGTAAAATCCCAGGGTTTTAACTGAGAATGAGGACTAGTATTTGCATCCTAGAATCACACAGTGGAAATTCCTGGATGAAGCTCTGAATGAAACCTGGAGAATAGTGTCCCAACATGGTAATCCCAAAACAACACTCAAGAGGCTGGGGCAAGAGATTCCAGAGTTTGAGGCCAATATGGCCTGCATAATGAGATCCTATTGCCAAAACAAATAACTAGTACCAAAGTACTGCAGGAGGGTTGGGTGCCCGCACAGCTCATTAACTAACTATGGGCAGTTGTCTCTAACAGATGAAGGAGCAGGAGGATACCGAGTGGAAGAGGAAATGGATACAAGGAGTGGCCTAGAGCTGCATCCCCCTCACTAGGCCAGTGGACTCATGCTGTATGTACTTCTTGCTACTTTAGGCATGGTTCAAATAGCAAAACATTTTGATTTTAGCTTGTTGGTTTTAGCTCTCCTTTATTCTGGCTTCCTTGCAATCTGCTGCTGATATTTTCTCCTTTAGCTTCTTTTCAAAGTTTACTGGATTCCATCCAGGACTCAAACTTCCACCACTATGTAGAAAATGCCCCGAAACTTTTGGTGAAATAACCTACAGTCTCTAGAGATGTTACTCACCCTTAGATCACTTATCTAGCACGCATAGTTTCCATCCCTAGTGCAGTCAATAAAAAAACAACATATTTAAAATGTAATAGTAAACTGGGCAGTGGTGGTGCACGCCTTTAATCCCAGCACTTGGGAGGCAGAGGCAGATGAGCATGTGTCACAGGTGTGAAAGCGCTTGGGAGGAAGGAGAGCTTGCAGTTTCTAAAATGACTCACGTAAGAAAGCCCAAGTATGTTTTATTTTATGATCTGACCAGTAGTGGCACTTCTAAACTAGCTTCTTCCCAGGAACAAGCAGGGATCTGATGTTAAAAAAATAAATGGGTTAGGTAGGAGTGAGCTATGTGCTTCTGAGTACAAGACTAAGCAACAATTGTTGACATACAATGCTCCCCCTTCTACCCCTCAATCCACAAAGGAGGAGAGGAACTGAAGCCTGGTCAGTTGTGAGTAGTGAAGCTTGAATGACTCCTGCCCTCATTAGTAGCTAGATTCTTCCTATTGGATACACTAAGTGTTAAGTAGCTTTGAATCCCCTGGGTGCAAGGAGGGGTAATTTCACCCTGTTTCTACCTGTACTAGGTGTGAAGAGATCATAGTACCTCTTGAGTGGCACTATGCCAAAGCTCATAACAGAGTCTGGAACAAGTAGTAGAGTTCATTCTCAGGCCCCTGACCAGTGGAGGACACCCAGCTAAGCAAGGGGCATGGCTGGTTTTCAAGACAGGGCTCTGGGTTATTTTCATTGTGTTCTCACTACGCTCTACAACCCTTGGAACTTTTGTATATCCTTGTTTGGAAAACCAGGTTCAACCTGGCACAGGTGATGTGATGTGAAGGGACTGTCATCTGGGAGCAAGAGGCAAAGAACAAAAGGTGGTTCTCTCTCCCTTCCCCCCACCAGTTCTTTTGCAGGGCAGAGTCCTTGGCATGAAGTAAATCAGGGAATGGCTTCTGTTACGGTTAACTGCAGGAGATTCTGCCATCTCTACCTTCTGTACATTTAGCTGTTATCTTTAACCTCTTGCTTTTCTCTTCCCCAAATCTAGCCTTTTTCCCTTTCCTAACTAATAACTCTGGTTCTTATCACCATCTTCAGAATGCATCTCATAACCCTGAGAATGCAGAGGTATTGAGGACGCAAGCACCATTTTCCCCATCGCCATTTTAACAAAGATAACTCCTTCCCATCTTTGTGAACCTACCCTGTGTAAGTGGTCAAATTCTCTTAATCTGTAATTGAGGAAAAGAAGTTTGAGGGAGAGGAAAAAAAAGAAAACACAACTTAAGAGTTGGCTCAATTATATATTCCAATTATTTTATTTTTTTCTAAAAACAATAGAAAAAATCAACTTTAAAAATGAAAATATCTTTAAATAAAAAAAATTATGGTTTGTTATTATACATGTCTTAAAATCTTGTGAGGTTAGGCTTTGAGCATGCATTTGAAATCCAGCGCATCAGTTCTGTCAGAAGGAACCGTTCTCCTTACTCTCATGAGAGATTCCAGCTCTTCTTCGCTTTAGGTCAGTTTATGCACCAGAGTTTTGAAGCTGTTCAAGTTTGTGTTTCAACTGTTCTCGCCGTTTCCTCAGTAAATCCTTTTCTGAGCAGAGCTTGTGTTCATCTGCTTGAATGGACAGGATGTAGGCGGTGGCTTTTTTGAGGATAACTACCTTGGAGGCCTTTTCGTTGTTTTCCAATTCAGGGATCTGGTCACGCAGGGCAAAAAAGCTGTGCTTCAGCTCATTCCTCCTCTGACGTTCCAAGACGTTGTGTGTCCACTTCTTGTCGTTTTCCTCCGTGTCTGAGGACCTGGGGCTGGAGCATTTGCGGTTGTTGCTGATCTGTTTCAGGACCCTGCCACTGTCCAACTTGGCCCTCTTGGCAGCTGGATAGTCCTTCCTCATGGAGGGGGGCGCTGCATAATTGTGCTGGTGAGTGGAGACATGGCACCTCTTGAGGACCAGTGGGCTGTGTGGAGGTTTGCTATAGCCTCTTGATGGGGATGACCTGACTCGGACCTCTTGGCAGGGGTTTGCCTCTTTTCCACAGACACCACATCAATTTCTTCCTCATCTTCTTGTTCTTCTTCTGTAAGGGAGGAAGGGGAAGATCACAGTTAGCAATGCCTCCTGAATCCCAGACGCTATAAAGGATTTAACCAATGCTATTCAAATACCAAATGGGAAAGGATTCAGAAGAAAGTAAGAACCAGATCAGGACACCATCTTCCCTTCTCCCAGAAAGACACAGAACAGGGTTAGGGCACAGGGGAGAAAATTACCACGTACCAGGATATGGCATAATTGCCAATTCTTACCTAAGACTTAATGAGGCTTCAGACACACCCAGAGCAAAGCACATTCCCAAGCACCTCCTATTTTTAAGGGACTTTACCGAGAACCCTTCAGGTCCTGCAAGCGATGGCTGCAAATCTCTTGCTATGACTTTAGCCAACTCCCTACTATTTTACTGGAAGCGCAGTAATAATAATAATAATAATAATAATAATAATAATAATAATAAAAAGTCTTGCAGCTTTTGCCAAACGTCCTGGTTTTGGGGAAGTGCTGGGAACGGGAGAAATCCAAATTGAACAGGATTTGCTTTGAAGTGTTCAAAACAGGATGAAAAAAAAAAAAACAGCTCTTCAACTCTTTAGGAAGTTTCACTATCTTGGGTCTTGTACAAACGTATCCATTAAATTCAAATATTCTGGCAGTCAAGAAAAGAAGCAGGTAATTCACCTCCTCAGGATCAGTTCACTTATCCTCATTCACACCCTTGTCCGGGTAATTAAAATACTTCGGAGGGGTAAAGAGAGTGGATGGAGTTGAAAGAGATAAGCCAGAAGATTTAAAAACCCAAATGAAATTCCTGATGGGTGGGAAGAGTGGGGGAGGGCTGACAACCAGGGAGGTCTGGGAGAAGGGGAGAGGGATATCTGAAGCACAGGAATCCAGGGACGGAAGGGAAAGAAAGGGTGAGCCCCGGGGTCAACTGAATTAATGCCAGTGAGTAGTGGAGAAGGAGGTCCACCCCAACCTCTCGCTTCCTACCCTGCTGAGAGTGGAGCGGCTTACCAGAGTCGCTGCTGGTGGTGGGCGGTGTCTCCTCATGCAGCACTAGGGGCTCAGGGCTGGCCCGTGGGGAGGACTCGGAGGACAGCAGCGAGTCCGAAGAAGGAGAGAAAGCTGTGGAATAGGACGAGGTACAGGATTTGGGTGAGCTGCTGTCGTTGAGCGGGTAGGGAAAGACCACCAAGGGTCAATGCACTCGGACTCGGCGGCGGTGAGGTCCTGCAGGTACAGGCTGGAGGTAGAGCAGTCGCTGTGCCCACGGGCGGGGCTCAGGCTGGCGCTGTCTTTGCGCGAAGCCTGGTAGGAGGCCACCTTCTCCGAGACCAGCTTGGCAGCGGCAGAGAAACCGCTCCACATACAGTCCTGGATGATGATGTTCTTGATGAAGGTCTCGTCGTCAGGATCGCAGATGAAGTTCTGGTTCACCCTGTCTCCTCCAAGCAGCTCGGTCTCCAACTGATCGGCGGTGGAGAAGTTCACCGCTGCCGTCATTGTCTCCGCAGGCCGGTCCGCGGCTGCGCTGACTTTGGGAGAGGAGGTAGACTGCAACATAGGATGGAGAGCAGAGCCCGGAGCGGCGGCTGGGGGACAGGGGCGGGGTGGGCAGCAGCTCGAATTTCTTCCAGATATCCTCACTGGGCACGGGCGGCTGCAGCTCGCTCTGCTGTTGCTGGTGATAGAAATTCTCTTCCTCGTCCCAGATGAAATAGGGCTGCACTGAGTCGTAGTCGAGGTCATAGTTCCTGCTGGCAAAGCTCACGTTGAGGGACATAGTTGTGGCTGTCTGCTGGAGGGGGCACAGCAAGGGAAGCAAGTCTAGAGTTACCCAGCTCTGGTTGATGCGGAAACCTGGGCAACGCGCACACCCCAATCCTGAACCACTCCCCTTTCAGCGTGCTGTACTTCCAAGTGTGTGTGTGTGTGTGTGTGGTTGGAGGGGATTCACTGTTTTTTTTTTTTCTCCCTACTATCAGTGACGCTGTCGGACTAGCAGCTGCTCCGAGTCCCCGCCCAGAGCAGCGGACTTAGCCCTGCAGACGCCCAGGAATCGCCATCGGCCTTGGCCTCCTTCAGAGGCGGAGGGAGGCGACAGTAGGGAATACAGTCTACCAAAAGCCGAGGCGCAAAGTTTTGCGCCACCTGAAGGAGAAAGGCGAGAGGCACCGCGGCGCTCGGCCCCCTCCCGTGCCTGCTCTCTGTGCCGCGTGTCCGAGTCCCGGTCCCCTATCACGCGGTTGCCCCTCTCCACCCTCCTCTTTCTCCACCACCAGCGCGGCCTCCTTCCTTCCTTTGCCGGTTTTTCTTTCCGATTGCTGACTTGGAGGGAGAGCTCAATCTCCGGCTCTAACAAACCTCTCTAATAAAAGGGGAGGGGGTGTCAAATAATAAGAGACACCTCCCTTCTACACTCTAAAGCTGCGACGCCACTGCGCCAGAGACCCGCAGGAATTCAGCACCCAGTACAGGGCGTCTTCCCTCTCACCGCCGAGGGTAGCAGCTGTTAAGGAACAGCTGGGATCACGACTCACCGCAGTCTTCCTAGCAATTCAGGGGCGCGGGGGATACCCGCGGATCCCAACCAGGAATGTGAGGGTTCCCTCTGGTTTCCCCCAAGTCAACGAATCGGTCACATCCCTGTCCCAGTTTTGCCTCTCCACACTAACACTAAGTCCTAATCCCGCGGGGATCAGGCTTAAATTTTACTATGATCACTATTTTTAAAGCCAAATGGCAACTTCTTAAAAGGATCAGGGACGGGTTGCAATCGCTGCAGGGGATTGGCGGGCGGGACGCACCTCCGTGTTGGTACCCGGCTGTCAGAAATGCACCAAGCTGAAATTTAAATGCCCTCTCAGAGACTGGGAGGTCAGAGGCTACGGAGCCTTCTCGCTCCCACACGCAAAAGGTAATCCAAAGACCTCGGGATATGGAGGGCTTTCTTTGGCTATCGCGAAGCGACCTCCGGATTTGACAACACCCCCCAAGAGGACAAAAATATTAATTAATGTAGCAAAGCAAGAAGGTCCAACTGGCCGGGGTCAGCGTCAGCCCATAGTACCCTCTGTTACCTGTTTCAAAATACACCCCGGTTTTTTCCCTTCCCCTTTCATCTGTCATCTTGACAAGTCGCTCTAACCCGACTCAGATCTATCCCAGCTCCACCCCGGCCTACCCCACTACTTTGAGAAAAGTGTCAAAAGCCCAAGAACGGAAGAAAGACTGTCCCCTAACCGGCCGCTCCATTCAAGACGCAGAGAAAACACAGTAGAAGACCAACAGCTCTGTGCTTACCGGGTTTTCTACCGCCCAAAGGAAATCCAGCCTTCAAATAGCTAGAGGAGCTCTTTTCAGGGGAGCCGATCGAGGGCAGAGGCAGAGAACATTGTCTCCAAATAGACAAAAATTCCCTCCCTGGCGCCTGGGGAGTCCTGTCCTGGCTCGCAGATTGTAAATTCCAGTGCAAAGTGTCTGCCCGCTGCAATGGGGCAAAGTTTCCCAGCGGCAGCGTGGGTCGCGGCCGCTGAAATTGGGGTCAGCCGGAGGGTTGGAGCGAGGGGGCGGCAGGCTGGGAGGCAAAGCCCCTCTCACTCCGGAGCTGCCTTCTTAGGTCGCCCGGAGCGCGGCTCTGCACACTGCACACCGCTGGGCGTAATTTTGTTTTTAAAGGTTGAAAATTGCCGGGTGGTGGTGGCGCACGCCTTTAATCCCAGCACTTGGGAGGCAAAGACAGGCGGATTTCTGAGTTCGAGGCCATCCTGGTCTACAGAGTTAGTTCCAGAACAGCCGGGACTCCACAGAGAAACACTGTCTCGAAAAAACAATAATAATAATAATAATAATATAATAATAATAATAATAATAATAATAAAGGTTGAAAATTTAAACCAAAGAACTGCATAAAGATTGGTGTAATACAAAGGAAATTTGTAGAACCTACACAGTGTTTGTGAATGCAGAAGACTCTTGACTGCATCTGATCAACTGACAAGATACTCAGTATACCTGACAGGGTGTCTAGCCTTAGAAAAGGCCTCTTGGGGAAGACTCCCTAGGGTTGTCTCTTTAGTATTACTCTGTTAGAAGCTGTGCACACCCACCATCTCCCTCTCCCCAAACACAGGACAGCACCAACAAATATGAGAGTGGACCAACAAATATGAGAGTGGTTAGAGCTGACCCTCAGAAGGTGCTTTTGAAAAGGAGTAATTACGGATTATTTTAAGATCTTACTTCCAAGTCATGCTGGTCCAGTGTAGGCGTGGGAACTCAGGTAGCGGAATAGCCTGTGGTTTGGGGACTTGCCCATAATGTACCCCAACCTGGTGACATCACCTGAGGTGTCGCTTTCAAGAAACAGAAAGGCAGGGGATATCCCCATTTTACACATTAGGAAATGAACGGGTACCACATTCATTGTAAAATAAATTTAAAAAAAAATATTGAAAAGGGACAAGAAGCCACAAGTTTATAATCTTGTTAATAAAGTGTAGTTAGTGGAATTTTCTTCTTGAGAATGTAGCCTAGGATGGCTTCTAACTAAAATAAAAACTACTTCAAAGTCTGTCTGTAGTGCTGGAATTAGAGTTCCATATACCAGTACACCTACACTAAATTTTAGTGTTTAGGGTGTGGTATCTGTATGTCTGTGTGTGAGTATCAGTATGTGTGTTGTTGTTTTTATTGTTGGGAATCAAATCCAGGGGCTTTCAAACACTAGACAGGAGCTTTGTCTCTGAGCTACACCCTTAGCCCATGGTGTTTTGAGATAGGGACTGATTATGCAGCCAGTTCAAGCTAGCTTTGAACTTGCTGTTCTCTTGCCTTGGGCTTCCGATTGCTCTGATGACGGTCATGTATGCTTCGTTGTGCAAGCCTACTAAGGGCAATGATTGCTTGTTTTGTTCTGAAGTTTCCTTTTGGAAGATAGTGGAAGACGTCACACTCTTTTGTTCCTCCGGAATGTTGTGACTGTAAGGTTCTCTTTTGGGAGATGCAGCTGGATGTGAGTTAGATGTCCAAAATACACAGCTTTCCACAATACCCTATTATTCTTCATGGAGTTAAGACTCCAGGTGAGCAGTCCCATAGGGCTACCCCATGGCAGAGAGTGCATTCCTTCTTACAGCCTGACAAACTGAGAATCACAATGCCTTTCGCCATACTGTCTCATACAACAGCCATGCTGATTTTGTATTTTAAGAAGAAAGCAAGAGCTACAGAGAGAAAAGGGCCATCTTGAGATGAGGAGGAAGGTGTGTGTGCTCAGTATTGAGACAGGGCCTCACAGGTCAGCATGCATTCTGTCACTGAGCTGTATATCCCCAACCAGAATGAACAAGTTGCCTCAACTTCTTCCTTGGCAAAGACACATCAAGGGAGGTCCAAATATGTGGTGTGAATAAAATACCAGGAACTGTCATCCTTGGAATGGTTAATGGGGGGGGGGGTTCTTTTCTTCTTTTTGGTGTTTTGAGACAGGGTTTCTCTGCCTGTCCTGGAACTCTGTAGATCAGATTGGCTTTGAAATCAGAGATCCACTTGCCTTTGCCTCCTAAGTGCTGGGATTAAAGGCGTATGCCACCACTGCCTATGATGGTTAGTTTTGATTGTCAACTTGATGAAACTTGGAATCACTTAGGAGATGCAGATCTGGTGTATCTATGAGGGTATTTCTAGAGAGGTATGAGTGAGGAAGGAAGACCTACCCACTCTAATGTGATCTGTGTTAACTATGGACTAGATCTAGTCACAATGTGGATAAAGAGGTATAAAACAGAAGAGCTAAACTCCAGAAACCTCCCCCTCCCCCTGCTTCCTAACTTTGACTAGAGTGTGACTGGGCTCCCCAAATGACAAAGCCTCCAGCTGCTCCAGCCGTGACTTCTAACATCACAGACTTTTCCATCAAACTTTGAGCCAAAATATACACCTCTTCCGTAAAGTTGTTCTGGTCACAAGGAGAAACCCCTAAACAACATCCCCCAACTCTCTTGAATCTCTCTCTTTTGCATGTTTCAAAGAGCCCCACCACCATTACTGAGCTAACTTTCCATGTATAAAAGCAGTCTCTAAAGAAGCAGGAGATCCTAAGGATGGGCTGGGATTTCTAAATTGCTTCAGTTCACATGAGTCCTGTCAGGAGGTGACAAGAGCAAAGACAATGATAAATAGCTGTCTGTGGCAGAAAGATCATTTTGAAAGAAGTGCTGTTAGATTAAAAACCAAGCTAACCATGGAATGCTAAAGGAACAGAGGATCTCACAAGCATATTAATGGCAGCCATGCTGCAATAGAGAGGAACACAGTCAGGCTCCCCCATGGACAAGAAAATAACAGAAATAAAATTTAGCACCATTAATTCATAGGTACAGAAACTGAGAAGGCAGTGAACAAAATCTTTGTGCATTTGAAAATGTACAGTCTTCCTTTTCTTCTCTTCCTTTTTTCCCTGATGTTGTCCCTTCCCATACTGCATAAATTAAAGGAGCTGACAAGAAAAAAATTATTAGATATTTTTAACACAATACTCAAGAGCCTATGTTGCCTGTGTTGCATTAAGCATACTTGAGTGTTTTCTTACCCACTGACTTTTAGATCTCAGATTCTGGCATAAGGTCTCAGGCAGGACCTAGTAAACCCCAGGCACATCTCAGTTTGTTGTTTTCTCTTTCTTTCTTGGTCCTTTGCTGCAATCCTGTTCTCCTTTGTAGCTAGCTACCAGCATAGACAAATGGCTCTTTTGTTTTACTGTGCTTCAAAGGCTTCATTTATTGTTCTGTAAATGGCAAACCCAAGTCAATCTCACACTTTTGTTCACTGGCCCATCTTTGTTATGGTCCTTTTGGGCAACATCTGTCTCCATGATGGACCCTTGCTGAGTAGGGGGTAAAGGTGACTGAGGAGAAAATGAAGAATCTTCTCTCTCTCTCTCTCTCTCTCTCTCTCTCTCTCTCTCTCTCTCTCTCTCTCTCTCTTTCTCCCTCCATCCCTCCCTCCCTCCTTCCTTCCTTCCTTCCTTCCTTCCTTCCTTCCTTCCTTCCTTTTTTCCTTTCTTTCTTTATCTTTCTTTCTTTTGTCCTTAATCTTTGACTTTCATTTAGAAGCCAGTGCAACAGGAGTCTGCACCTCTCTCATTGGCTAGTACAGACCCCAAACTATGGGTATGTCTCTTCACTTCTGTAGGCAGACTTTTGAGTGCAGTTCAACCTTGCTTGCTCAGTTTTACCTTGTCTGTTTCCTTCATGACTCCTATATGTGGACTTCATCATTGAATGAATCTTCTTTTTTTTTTTTTTTTTTTTTTTTTTGGTTTTTCAAGACAGGGTTTCTCTGTGTAGCCCTAGCTGTCCTGGAACTCACTCTGTAGACCAGGCTGGCCTTGAACTCAGAAATCCCCCTGCCTCTGCCTCCCAAGTGGTGGGATTAAAGGCATGTGCCACCACTGCCCAGCTGAACGAACCTTCTTAAAGGCACTCAAGCTATCTTCACCACAACTAGTGGCCTTGTGACCATTTCTCTTTTGTTGCTTGCTGGAAAAGTTTCTGGAAATGCTCAGGCTTTTAGATTCTACATATCAGTGACTTTCAACTAGAGGTAATTTCGCTTCCATGGGACATTTGGCAATGAGTGGAGACATTTGAGATCGTTATAGGTGGTGGGGTTTGGGGCTTACTATTGGCATTTAGTGAGTCAAGGTCAGGGATGTTGCCAATCCCTTCAGGGTGTTGGGCCCTACATGCCAGCATGCTAACATTGAGAGAACAGTTGGGTAAATCTACATTCTCCTGATGTTCCTCCTGTGTGTGCATCTTCTCTTTGCTCCGTTGTTTCTTTCCTCTTTTCCCATGACCTGTGGTTGTTGCAGTCATCATGCAATATTTATTTCTTTAAAATGTTATTTGTGTGTGTGTGTGTGTGTGTGTGTGTGTGTGTGTGTGTGTGCCAGTGTGCAGATGTAGTGATCAGATGACAACATCATTTAGAAGTTGCTTTCCTCCTTCCCTTTCCACTTTGTCATTGAGCCAGTTCCTCCATGCTTCTGCTGCTGTGTTATGCATCTCGGCTAGCCTCTTGCCAGGCTGTTTTGTCTACTGGCATTACCTGCTGTCTCACTAGCCATGTCAAAGTATTTCCTGCTATCGCCCTGTCTCTGCCACCCCATTTATGCCCAAATTCACTGTCTTAATTAGAGCTCCACTGCTGTGAGGAGACACAATGACCAAGGCAACTAATATAAAGAACAACATTTAATTGGGGCTGCATCACAGGTTCAGATTACTGTCATCAAGGCAGGAAAAGTGGAAATGTCCAGTTCAAGCATGAGTCTGAAGGAGCTGAGAGTTCTAAATCTTGTTCTGAAGGCAAACAGAAGATTGAATTTCAGAAAGCTCGGAGGAGGGTCTCACAGCCCAACCGCACAATGACACACTTCCTCCGATGAGGCTATACCTATTCCAACAAGGCCACACATTCTAATAGTGCCATTCTCTGGGCCAAAAATATTAAAACCACACTGACATTTGTAAGTGATTAGAAAAATGTCTCCCTTCTTCTGAATGAACAGTACAATGTCACAAACCAGAAATCAGATCTGACACACAGCAAATTAGCAAATATCTAATTATTCTTTTTTGTTTGTTGTTTGTTTGTTGTTTGAAACAGGGTTTCTCTATGTATCCCTGGCTGTCCTGGAACTTGCTTTGTAGACCAGGCTGGTCAAGAACTCAGAGATCTACCTACACTGTTTTTCCAAGTGCTGAGATTAAAGCAATGTGCCACCACCAGCTCTAAGTAGTCTCTCTCTCTTTTTTTGGATATTTTATTTACATTTCTGATGCCATCTCCTTTCCCCATACCCCACCCAGAAAACCCCTATCCCATGCCCCCTTTTCCTTTTTGCTTTTATACACTTTTTAAAAATGTTAATGAAAGGCTTTATAAGTTTGGTAATGCTCAATCAGAAGTGTACCCCAATACCCAACCTAGATATATCAACTATCTCTGACTGGTGGAGACACATGAACATCTGCCTTCATATCTCCCCCTTCTCTTTCTCTCTTTTTATCTCTCTCATCACTCAGCTTTTCCTCTCCTTCTTCTCCTCCTCTCCTTATGCCTTCTCTTCCTTTCGGTACTCCTCCCACCTTAGTTCCTCCTACACATCACCCTTCCTGTTAAAATAAAACTTTTCTCTCAAAATACAATTAGAGCATAATTATGCCAATTTGTACCAGTGAGGTACAAGATAGTCCTAATACCCAGTCCATCATTTTGTTGACTAACCAGAACCTATGTTGTCTCTCCTAACTAAAACACTTAGTTCTGAACCTGGCTTTTTCCTTGGCTTTAGAATGAATGTCAGCTGAAAACCATACACTCAAATCTTTTCTCTCAAGGTAAATATCGAGGATTGGCTATGAGACTATAGGTTTTCAAGCCTGTCATCTATGTAGTCTCTTTAGAGAAGACAAATGCTCACTTCACTGGAAGAAATCCACATTCTCTGTCATTTTTTGGCTATATGAGAATTTGGTATATGAATTGTTGATGGATGAGTCAGCTTCCCTGGGGTCCTATTCTACCATGGTCATTGACTAAATATCTTAAGTCCCACACACAGCCTTAGTGACTTTCCTTTCTTTCATCTATAAAATAGGAATACCAAAGTCATAGAATCTACTTTATTGATGATAATGTTAGAATTCAATAAAATAGTATGTTCAGCACAGGGCCTGGTATCATCCTTGTTCTCAGTAATGCTAGCACTTATTATTACAAGTCTAGGACTTCATAGAATAAGGAAGTGTTGAGTTATTTTACATTTGAGGTACTAGCATTTCATGGGTGTCCTGTCGTGGCCCGTACTGCCCGGCTTTGTGGGCCAAAATGTTGCGGCCTGCTCCGATCCACGCTTGGCGGCCACTGTGTCCTGGCCCAGGCTGCCACTCCGGTCCGAGGGTCAGGGTCTAGCGAGAGAGAGAGAGAGAGAGAGAGAGAGAGAGAGAGAGAGAGAGAGAGGGATAAAGGGGAAGAGACACGAAGAATGGAGACAAGACAGAGATTCTGATCAAGTCTCATTTATTGAAGGGAATTCTGAGCTATTTATAGGCTTTTGCCACGTGCCTTGTAGGCGCGTGCCTTGCAGGTGTGTATATGATGTAATCCTTACAGGCATCTATAGCGTGGACAGCACGTGCACCATGCGCCTTGCAGGCTTGGATAGTACGTGCGCCTTACAGGCATGTATGGTGTGGATAGCACGTGGACAACACGTGAACTGCATGCCTTGCTGGCGTGACTACCACGTGCGCCTTTCCGCTGGGGCCGGTAAACAGCAAAACAAAATATGTGGGATATCAGAGTGTGCTTCACCTGTTGTAGGCTATTGAAAACCAAATCTCTTTTCAGGGTATATGGTTCCAGATGGCTGCAAAGATGATCTAGCTGCTTTCTGCTAAAAGTCAGCTCCCAACAGGTCCCCCTTTTAAAAATTTTTTTTCAAAAGGGAAGGCTCGGAAAACTTATGGAAACTATGCCTGTCCTAGGTTGGAACAAAGGACCCCAGCCTCTCTTCCCGTCCTTGGATACACTACAACCATTGGTTGAGCTCCTGTCTTAGGATGGTGAGGCCTCTCTTCTTTTAGGGGCAAGGGTCTCGGTATGCTCTCTTACCCATCATTGACTATCCAGCTTAGCTCATAAGTTAGGGGTTAATCCTCATCAGTCTTGATGACAGAGGTTTCCGAGTCCCCTACTTCCAGCCTGTAATATTGGACCTGTATGGGTTTCATTTGAATAGCATCTATCTGTTGTCGTATAAAAGCCATCAGTCAGTTGAACCACATCAATCCAAGAGACAAGAGACTTAGCAATGCCTACATATTCAGTATAAAAGCAACACTCTTTTTTAAGGGTATCTCACAAAAATACAGAATTGATCATAGCTTTGATCTTAACAAAACAAGTAAGAAAATCCCTGTCCCTGCTCAATCAATCTCCAACCCAAAAAACAACTATAATAACTGTGGTAGTGGATTTAAACAAATACCCCACTAAATCATAAGTCAGGGAATCAAGAGTCCAATAGAGCCACCCTGAAGATGCGGGTGGTGATGTCTCCTTCAGCACTGAGAACTTCCAAGTCAGGTTTACTCGTTGATCTGTTCCAGGTTGAAGGCAATTGTGAAGCATCTCATGTTTCCTTCATATTTCCTGCAAAGAAAAATACGCTTCTCAGGGGGTTTCTCCTCCCTGGATTTGTTATTGTTGTCTATTTGTTTAATCAGTCTCTCTGGCAGCCAACGTGCAGCATCTGCAGTTTGGGAATATATGCAAACAGAACCTCTTCCCCAGATAAGCACTGGATCTGGCCCATTCCAGGTTCCAGTTAATGGGTCATTCCAGAGGACTGTTGCAAAATTCTTTTGGTATCAGGATGCCAGAATCTATCTGCAGCAGATTTTCCTTCAGAATCCAAAGTTAAAAAATTTAAAATAAAGAGTGCATGATGAAGGATATTTCTGGGGATCCCTTGGTAGGATACCATTCCCCTTTTTTAATTTTTTCAAATTGACATTTAATGGTTTAATGTGCTCTTTCTACCATACCTTGGCCCTGTGGATTATATGGAATACCGTTTTATGTAGTATTCCCAATTTCTCACAAAATTGGTGGAAACTGGAGCTTGTATAACCTGGGCCATTGTCAGTTTTACCTGTTTAGGCACACCCAATACAGCGATTGTAGCAAGCATGTGATCGCTCATGAGCGATCACATGCTTGCTTGCTTCTCCAGTTTGTAATGTTGCATAAATGAAACCACTGTATGTGTCTACACATACATGTATATATATTTGCTTGCCAAATTCATTATAATGAGTAACATCCATTTGCCAGATACTGTTTGGTATCAGTCCCTTTGGATTTACACCCAAATGAGGAACTGGTAAAAGTTTAACACATGATTGACATTGTTTGACAATTTGTCTAGCTTGTTCTCTGGTAATTTAAACATAACTCTTAAGGTTTTAGAATTAAGGTGATGTAACTCATGAGCCTTTATAGCCTGATCCAAATTAGATTTTTGATCTGATAAAGTCACTGCAGCTATCCGAGTAGCTAGGTCTGCCTGGTATTTCCTTCAGAGAGAGGACTGGTAGCCCAGTGTGGGCTCTCAGGTGTCCTATAAAGAATTACACTTTCTCCTCAAAATTATTTGTTGGCACTGAAGAAAAGCAAATCAGCTGCTTTGAGGAATGCTTTTTT